>NC_057804.1:577704121-577848976 GCF_018294505.1 Triticum aestivum
TGTGGCATTTCTTTTAAAGCCCTTTATGTGATGTCGCTCAGACGTTCGACTGTGGCATTTCTTTTAAAGCTCTTTATGTGATGTCGCTCAGACGTCCGACTATGGCATTTCTTTTAAATCCCTTTATGTGATGTCGCCCAGACGTCCGACTGTGGCATTTCTTTTTTTTTAAAGCCCTTTATGTGGTGTCTCTAAGATGCCCGACTGCGGCATGCATTTTTTTTTATTTATTTACCTTTCGAGGCGTCGCTCCAGACACCCGATCGGTTTTCAGTTATTAAATTTTGATACATCAAGTTCTGCAATATTACCGCTGTATTTGAGTATCATACCTTGGTCATGACGCATTCATGCATTCATTGATTATATCTTTTGTTCGAACTGTCTTGCGAGTACTTTCAAGTACTCACTTGGCTTGTTGATTTGGCCAGATGCTGATGAAGGCGATCTCATGGATGAAGAGTATGATAGCGAGTCCGACGCCTAGAGGAGTCTCAGTCAGTCCCGTGCGATCCTGTCTTGGTCATTGTATTATCCGCTTCTGCAAACCCCGAATAGATTCATCGAGCCTCACGTCGACGCTCGATGTACTGCCAGTAGAAGTCAAGTTATCCACCACCAGTTTTCCCTCGAGCTAGTAGCATGCCAGCCCACCCCTGTGTCATAACCGCCCATATGTAATATATTGGCGAGTCTGTAATAAATTGTTGAGCAGCCTCAGCTCAACCCTGTAATATATTTGATCCTACTGGTTCTCTGTTTATCAAGCTTTTGTCTACCAGAAAGGATGACTTTTCCTATACTGGGTTCTAAAGATTGGTTTTCTCAATAAACATTTTATTGAAAAACCGGTCGTGACATCCTCCCCTCGATCCAGATCGGGAGCGGGAGGCGCGGGGCGCTCGGGCCCTTGCAGCCTGTGGCGGCGCGGTCTCGGGCTGGGCGGGCCAGATCCAGGCCCCGACAGGACTGGTGGTGGTGGGAGGTGATTGGGCGGCGCGTGGCGCCTTCCGGTTGGCCCGAGGCGCTGGCTGCGGTGGCGGAGGCCAGTGGGGGCGCGCCACTTGGGGGTGATGGGCTAGGCCGCCATGGAAAACGAGGCCAAGGTGGGAGGTGGCGGCGGCTGCAGGTTAGGGTAGAGGTTAGGGTAGGTTTTAGGCTAGGAATGGCTAAAAATTAGAAGGAGGGGTCTATATATAGCAAGGGGGCTAGGGTTAGGGGGGTTATCATCCGTTTTCGGGCATCGGATCTCGATTCGACGGTCCGGAGCGGAGGGGGTTTTAGGTGGGCTGCAGGTTAGCTGTGCAGAAGGCCACTGGCTGAGAATAGAGGGAAGATGGCAGCCGGGCAAGGGTTTTCGGAGACCAAAAACGGCCGACGAAGGTACCGGCAGCGGTACCGCTATATGTTTAACGGCTGGGCTATCAAACGAGCTCCGAGTGCAACGAAATTTGACAGGCGGCCTGTCTACACTATAATAAGACCGCACGCCAGCTTTCATCCGATTCCGAGAACATTTTTATGCCACTTATAGAATAATATTTCGGAGGTGCCGCGGGCGCGTGCGAGTGTGGTCGGGCTCAGAACGGACAACAGACAGAACCGGGGAAACCCGAACGGATGCAAGTTTTGAAAAACATGCAGATGATGACATGGCAAAATGCAATACGCAAGCAAATGACATGGCAACAATGACGAATAACTGGGAAACACATGTCGCATCGAATCCGGGGCGTTACAGTTTTCCACACAGCATCGTCACAGATAATGGCACTAATTTGTCCAAGGGGGCTATGAAAGAATTTTGTCAACGTGAGCACATCCGGCTTGACGTGTCATCAGTAGCTCATCCCCAATCTAACGATCAAGCAGAGAGAGCCAATCAAGAAATCCTGAGAGGTATCAAACCCCGGCTTATGGTTCCTTTACAGAGGACGCTGGGCTGTTGGGTGGAAGAGTTGCCCTCTGTGTTATGGAGTATTAACACCACACCTAATAGGTCTATGGGTTACACACCCTTTTTCATGGTTTACGGAGCAGAGGCAGTTCTCCCTAGTGACATCCATCATGACTCACCTCGGGTGGCGGCTTATGTTGAAGCTAACAATGAGAAAGCACGGCAGGACGCACTTGACCTGTTAGATGAGGAGCGTGATATTGCAGCGGCTTGATCGGCGATTTACCAGCAAGATCTGTGACGTTATCACAGCCGCCGGGTTAAAACCAGAACTTTTCAAGAAGGCGATCTGGTGCTCCGGCTCATCCAGGATCATACTGACATGCACAAGTTGTCTCCGCCTTGGGAAGGACCATTTGTGGTCATTAAGAATCTGAACAACAGGTCATACTACCTTATCGATGTTTGAGAGCACAAAGACTCACGTAAATCGGAGAAGGAGACCCACCGGCCGTGGAATGTCGCTCATCTTCGGCCCTACTACACCTGAGCCATAGGCTCCTCTTATGTACACATTCTTGACAGTGTATATATTATGATCAATATAATAAACCGGCATCCCTACTAAAGCAGGGCCTCTGCCGTTCTTCCTTAAAAGCTTTTGATTACTTGGGGGCTTCTGTTTATAAAACGGAGTTCTGATGGTCCATTGATCTGGCTCAAAGGTTATAAAAAACAAATAAACTTGGGGGCTTGTTACCCAAAGTCAAAAGGGGCCAAAGAGAGTGTTGCAAAAGCACAACTCAAACATAGGCACCCATTGAGCACAGCTCAAAATATTGCTCGGGGGCTCTTTGCTTCTACAAGAACAAAGAGTCTATAACCTTGTAATAGGCTATAAAAGCCAGGCTTGGAAGCCAGGTGTATTCACCTAAAACCCCGGGTTATCCTGCCTTTTTTAAGTAAGCCACTCCGCCCAGGTAATCCTGGTAAGACTCGTCGAACATTTGACAAGTCAATCTTATAAAGACCTTGAACTTGTCATAGTTAAAATGATGATTGGTTAATGTGAGGTCCATCTTATAAGGCTTTGCAAAATGGTTTAACTCAATGGCCTGGCAGCCCATGAAAAGCCTCGCCTTTTTGCATGTTTTCTTCTAAATCTTTCTTTTGGCGGTTTATTTTGATGAGGTTTATATTAATCTGGTGTTTACTGACCCGGTCTGGCTTTTGAGTTGCCAAGTACAAAATTACAAGATGACCGGTGTCAATTGACCCGGCTTGGCTTTCAATTATAAAATTTCAATGCATGATCAGTTATAATCCGGTGTTTATTGACCCGGTTTGGCTTCGACTACAAGTCGCCAGTATGATATACAGATAATCCGGTGTTTATTACAACCCGGTATGGCTTTACTATAAACCGACAAAACATGGGAGGAGTTATCAGTACTCAAGATTTGGATTATCACCCTTACTACAAAAAGTTGGTAAACCAATGATGTGATTCAATGTCACAGGTATGATATATTTCATATTTAATTATTCTTAAGTGCAGCCTTGGTTATAAACCCGGGTTATATGT
Source organism: Triticum aestivum (assembly GCF_018294505.1). Classification (NCBI taxonomy): domain Eukaryota; kingdom Viridiplantae; phylum Streptophyta; class Magnoliopsida; order Poales; family Poaceae; genus Triticum; species Triticum aestivum. The sequence goes on from NC_057804.1 coordinate 577,707,604, forward strand.
TGGGCATTATGACCCATCCGGCGGTAAACCGCCAGGACATTTTAAACTTGTTGTATGCAGAAACAGGTTGATTAAAACTGCTAAGGATCATAAGCAGACATAGCATAATCATGGTGGATTAACAGTGCCATGCAAAGTGAATATGCACGATGGCATAGCAGACCAAGTGTTTAAACTAGCCTATTACAAGGAGCTTCATGCCCAAAAGGATAATTGTTTTCGACAAGCGTTGCAGTATGCAGAAAGCTAAACCGGCCTCCGGTTCATGACTCTTCGTTGGGCTGACTTGATGGTTGTGGACCATCGTGCTCCATTTCATCCTCCTCCTCTCCACCCAGTGGCTGGAAGTCAATGGTTGCCCAATCAATCCCAGTTAAGGCTTGGAATATAGCTTCATCACTTATAAGTGTGGAGGGTTCAACATCATGGGCGTAGGTATGCTTACGGATTGGCAGAATAAGATTTTGTACATCATAGGTTGGCGCATTAACCCGCTTGTTGTCGGCATCGTAAATCGACTGGTAATGCGAAAGATCGGTCTCTTCAGCCAATTTGCTAGCCAAGGGGAGCATTTCCTTTGTCAAAGCTCGGAGGTCATCATTATCAAAATATGATCCGTCCACCTTTAAGCTTGGATAGCCATTACCCACATCTACTGGATCAAGATCAGGTACCCACGCTTTGGCCTGGGTTAGTGCGGTCAAAGCACCTGCCCTTGTGGTTGATCTTTTTAACTCTTCAAACCGGGCAGGCAACATTGACAAACTCTCTAAGGTTTCCTTGATCAAGGTTGGGGCTGGTTTGTTATGAGAGGCGGTGTAGATGATATGTTGTGCGCCGGTATATAATTGCTCTATAAGAGTATAGGCAGCCTTTAATTTCTTCTGCATGTCGGAGCCAAGATGAGTAATGCGAGATCCTGCATCATTACAAACATTGGTAAACCGGCAGTTTATGGGATAATACATGTGTAAAGCTTAGGAAGAGGTTCTTTACCAAAAACAACACAAGTTATGGCGTTTATTTGGCGCTTCAAACTAGTCAGCTCTTCTACCACCGAATTAAGGGCTGCTTCTGCATCCTCAACCCTCTTTTGCAATGTGGCTTTCTCTATGTCCCAATCCGCCCGCTCCTTCTTGAAACTTTCCTTCGGCTTTTCCATGGCTACTAAGGCACTGGTCAGCTCCTCTTTGGCTTTGGAGGTTTCTGCTTGTTGGGACTTGATGTTTTCTTGAAGATCAGTGGTTTGGGATTCCTTCTTGCTCAGCTCAGCCTGTAAGAGACATACATATCATGAGTTGGCAGCACATATTTGAAGTACCAAGCACATAACAAGTTATACAATTGGCACTTGCGGGCTAATGCATATTTGCTTGTTATCACAAAAAAATTACAAGTCCCAAGCTCAATACAAGTATTATTCTTGGCACTTGGGGGCTAATGTATATTTCCTCAAAGTTAACATTATGGGTATTCTTCCATTAATCAGCTTAGTGGATGATTGGTGTACAAAGATATTAAACAAGAAATTTGGCAAGGTAAAAGTCCCGGTTCATCTTGAAAGAATAAACCGGCCCTTGGGGGCTATGCAATCAAAGTTGAAGTATTACAAAGTCCCGGTTTACATTGATATCATAAGCCAAGCCCTTGGGGGCTACTGGAGTTGATATTAGAAATTGGACACAAGAGAGAAACAGTTATGCAGAGTTAAACAATATTTACCTCATATCGCTCCTTCATCAAGTTCACTAAACCGGCTTCATAGTCGCGGCTTGTGTACAGGCGGTTTAAAAACCCAGAATGAATGTCTTGGGTGTTGAGGTGGGTGTAGCTTGACAAATCTGTATTCCACTTGCCTTTGTCCATAGCAGAAAATTCTTCCTTAGCACTATGCTTTGATAAAGCGACAGGATTGTCAGGGGTGGTGTGGCCGAAGCCGGTAATCATAATATCATCTGCCTTGTCATCAGCAGCCTTGACTGGACTTGACGGTTTATTAGCAGCTCGGACCGGGCTTGTCGGTTTATCAGCATGGCCCGTTGGATCAACTTCCACTTGTTCAACTAAAAATTCATGATCTTGCGGTGGCGGATCATCAAGCATGGCGTCAGCATTGGCTTCTTCCGGTTCTGGAGTTCTCTCCGGTTCAGTGACCACATTGTCATCAGCCGATTTATTCAATTTGGGCTTTTTGCTAGGTCTAGGCTTGGCACTAAGAAGAACAAGTATAAAGGTCAGTACATCGGGCAAACATAAGGTGTTAAGGGTAAATTTAAAGCATAACTCACCCAGGAACCGTCTTGAGGGTTGGAAGTTGCGTTTCTGTTGATTTGCCAGAACAGGAATGGGAAGTTCCTTGTTATTTTAATCAGATGGAGTAAGAGGTTGCCGAAATAACCCGCCTTAGGATAATGTGGCTCAGAATTATAAGAGACCTCTGGGCAACGTTTACGAACCGGCGTGTTCGGTAAACCGGAAGAAGTTACCACATGGCCGCTATGCTGAGTTGTGCGGCGAGCTTTGTGTTGTTGTTTCTTCAAAAGAAAGTTTGGATCCATGTGAGCTAGAGGGTGAGAAAATCTTACTTTCGGTTTGCTTGACGGGTTTTCAGAGTTGGCAGAGGTTCTGAGCCGGAGGAAAGAACAATTACCTCTACATCACCATCTTGGCTTGCCTCTGCGTCCTCCTGATAATAATTATTGTCAATGAGATGTATGAAAAAGGAACCAAGTGAATCAAGCTCTACCTCTGACTCATGATTGTCATCATCAGCATCAATGTTTAACTCGTCGGAGTCAGCGGTTTTATTTTTAGCAGGCTTCTTGGTGGCCTTAGTCTTGACACGAGGGGTTTTCGTCGGTTTATCTTGTGGTTTTTTCTTCCAGAACGTATCATCACCCTATCAAAGATTGACAAAGGTTATAAGGGAATATATAAAAGGACCGGATTAAAACAATAGTTATATAATTCTTACAGCTGGCGGTTTATTGGAAACGCAGAAGGGACTAAGCCCTGTTTTGCTGCAGACAGCCACCGGTTCATCCAGTATCTTTTTAACAGCTTCTGTAATTTCAGCCTCAGTTAGCTGAATGTCGATATGACGTTGAGGATCTTTCAAGTCCCCTGTATATTCGCACATTAAACCGGGGCGACGGCTTAAAGGCAGAATGCTCCAGGATATCCAGCAGTGAACAAAGTCAACACCTATTAAACCATTCGCAACAAAGGCTCTGAGCTTTGAAAGTTGTGGTGCGTAGTTGGCCCGTTCCTTTGCAGTTAGCCTTTAAGGGAATGGATGTGTATTGGTAAGCCGGTGAGCACGATAACCCAGTAGAGGATTTTCTTCAGCGGGAGACGTATCACGGCAATAGAACCAAGTCTGATTCCAATCTTTTGGGTGAGTGTGATGTTTGGCATGAGGGAAACTGACATCTTTCCTCTTCTGGATTGAAACCCCGCCAAGTTCAGTATTGGGCCCATCTGTAAATTCAGTACGGCGGTTCAAATAGAAGAAATCTCTGAATAATTCAACAGTGGGTTCTTCCTGCAGATAAGCCTCACAGAAAACTTGAAAATTACAAATATTGGACACAGAGTTAGGTCCAATATCTTGAGGGTGGAGTTGGAAGCTACCAAGCACATCGCGGAAAAGTTTTGATCCGGGAGGACTGAACCCTCGACCCAGGTGATCAACGAATACAATCACTTCTCCATCCTTGGGTTCAGGAGGATTTTCTGGACCAGGGGCTCTCCAGTGTATGACGTCCTTTTTTTCTAAGGCGCCGGTTGCAATGCACCCGTTCAGTTTTTCTTCAGTAACTCGGGAAGGAACCCAGTTGCAGGCATAAAAAGACTTAGCCATTTATCCACAACCTGAGGGAAGGTTTAGGCCGGTTTAAGGTTCATGAATGACAAAGCATAAATCGTCAAAAGTGAAAAAGCAGGTGTTGAAATACATATAAGTGTTAAACCGGAGGTTGGTGTCATCATAGTTATCAAGACGAGAAATAGGCGATTTAAGAGGGGACTAATGGTACCTGGCGGATTATCATTCTATAAAGTTAAAGTGCCTATGCCAGTATGGAAAGTACAGATCTGAAGTGATGAAAAATAGGTTTTACAGATTGATATGATAATTTCAGATCTGCAGTGTGTCAGCATATCAAAATATATTTAGACCTAAATTACAGGTGCTTAAGCAGTTCATCAGATCTAGATGGGATTTTTCTATACAAAGAGGATGCGCTCATAATGAAAAAGGGAACTACAATTATGACTGCACAGGAAAATATCAGATTTGAACTCGCCATTTATGCTACGGAGAAGAACAGGGAAGAACAACACTAAGCTTCGATGAACTCGCAGAAACCCTAATGACAGATCTATGGGAAGAGCAAAGAAAGACTCACCAGGGCTGTTGAACGCGGAGGCATGCAGACGAGAATCTGGTCGAACCAGGTTGATGCAGCGGCCGTTGTTGGGGCAGAGGCGAAGGTCGATGGCGGCGGCAGAGCTTGAGCGCTAGGTCGACACAAGGAAGGGGACGATGTGAAGAGGCACGGAGGGTAAAATGAAAGGGACCCCGTCCCTATTTATAAGGCGAAGGGATAAGCGACAGGCACGAAAATCAAGGAGCCCAAAAAATGGATATGTGACAGAGCTGTCGCCTTGATTTTCGGAGGCTCATTAATAAAGGTGAGGTATATACAGTTTTTTAATAAACAGGTGACGTCATGGCGGTTTACTATAATCTTGGAAGATGACGTCATGGCGGATTACAAGGTTAACGTGAAGGTGCTGAAAGAGGAATTTTCCTAAGTATTGAAGATTGACATGAATAGGTTCAAATCAATCGAGGGCCTAGTGTTGGGGATATAATTACTGGGTATAAACCGCCCAGGAGGGGTCGGGTTATACCCATAATGAGTTATTCATATTGAAGCCCATGAAGATAAGGAGTATGGCGCTTTACGGAGGAGATCTAACGCGAAGGCCCAGGGCCCAAAGGTGGATTAGGGCCCGTAGATGTAAACCGCCATATGATGTATAACTTGAGTTCTAAGATAGGAAAAGGCAGAAACAGAGCCGGACACGTTTATGAGCCGGCCGGGATTCTGTGTACTGTTGGTGAACGTAGTAGAAATTCAAAATTTTCTATGCATCATGAAGATCAATCTATGGAGATTCTAGCAACAAGAGAGGGAGAGGGAGTGCATCTTCATACCCTTGAAGATCTCTAAGCGGAAGAGTTACAAGAACGCGGTCGGTGGAGTCGTTCACGAAGCGATTCAGATCGCAGTCGAATCTGATCTAAGCACCGAACAACGGTGCCTCCGTGTTCAACACACGTACAGCCCGGGGACGTCTCCTCCTTCTTGATCCAGCAAGGGGAGAGGAGAAGTTGAGGGAGAACTCCGATAGCACGACGGCATGGTGGTGATGGAGCTCGTGGTTCTCCGGCAGGGCTTTGCTAAGCACTACGAAGGAGGAGGAGGTGTTGGAGGAGGGAGAGGGCTGCGCTAGGGGAAGGGTGCGGCTGCCCTCTCTCTCCCTCGCTATATATAGGGGGAAGGGAGGAGGGGGAGGCGCCCTAGGGTTCCCTAGGGGAGGGGCGGCGGCCACAGGGGAAACCCTAGATGGGTTTGGGCGCCCCCATCCCCTAGGAAACTTGCCCCCCAAGCCGGGAGGGGCGGCTGCCCTAGGGGTGGCGCCCCCACCTCTCCTGGTTACATGAGATGGGGTGGGAGGGGCGCTCAGCCCCTTAGTGGGCTGATGTGCCCTCTCCCCTTGGCCCATAAGGCCCCCCAACGCTTGCCGGGTCCTCTGAAACCCCTTTCGGACACGCTGGTCATCACTTGGTACCCCCGGAACAATTCCGGACTCCAATACCCTTCATCCAATATACCGATCTTCACCTCCGGACCATTCCAGAGCTCCTCGTCATGTTAGGGATCTCATCCGGGACTCCGAACAACCTTCGGTAACCACATACTATTTCCCATAACAACTCTAGCGTCACCGAACCTTAAGTGTGTAGACCCTACGGGTTCGGGAACCATGCAGACATGACCGAGACGTTCTCCGGTCAATAACCAACAGCAGGATCTGGATACCCATGTTGGCTCCCACATGTTCTACGATGATCTCATCGGATGAACCACGATGTCAAGGATTCAAGCAATCCCGTATGCAATTCCCTTTGTCTATCGGTATGTTACTTGCCCGAGATTCGATCGTCGGTATCCCAATACCTCGTTCAATCTCGTTACCGGCAAGTCACTTTACTTGTTCCGTAATGCATGATCCCGTGACTAACTACTTAGTCACATTGAGCTCATTATGATGATGCATTACCGAGTGGGCCCAGAGATACCTCTCCGTCTCACGGAGTGACAAATCCCAGTCTCGATTCGTGCCAACCCAACAGACACTTTCGAAGATACCCGTAGTGCACCTTTATAGCCACCCAGTTACGTTGTGACATTTGGTACACCCAAAGCATTCCTATGGTATCCCGGAGTTGCACAATCTCATGGTCTAAGGAAATGATACTTGACATAAGAAAAGCTTTTAGCAAATGAACTACACGATTCTGTGCTATGCTTAGGATTGGGTCTTGTCCATCACATCATTCTCCTAATGATGTGATCCTGTTATCAATGACATCCAACGTCCATGGTCAGGAAACCATAAACATCTATTGATCAACGAGCTAGTCAACTAGAGGCTCACTAGGGACATGTTGTGGTCTATATATTCACACATGTATTATGGTTTCCAGTTAATACAATATAGCATGAACAATAGACAATTATCACGAACAAGGAAATACAATAATAACCATTTTATTATTGCCTCTAGGGCATATTTCCAACAGTCTCCCACTTGCACTAGAGTCAATAATCTAATTCACATCACTATGTGATTGTAATGAATCAACACCCACGGGGTTTGATCATATCTCGCTTGTGAGAGAGGTTATTAGTCAACGGATCTGAACCTTTCAGATTCGTGTGTGCTTTGCAAATCTCTATGTCATCTTGTAGATGCAGCTACCACGCGCTATTTGGAGCTATTCCAAATAACTGTTCTACTATACTAATCAGGTTTACTACTCAGAGTCATCCGGATTAGTGTCAAAGTTTTCATCGACGTAACCCTTTACAACGAACTCTTTTACCACCTCCATAATCGAGAAAATTCCTTAGTCCAATATTTACTAAGGATAACCTTGACCGCTGTCCTGTGATCCATTCCTGGATCACACTTGTACCGCTTGACTGACTCATGGCAATGCACACTTCAGGTGCGGTACACAGCATAGCATACTGTAGAGCCTACGTCTAAAGCATAGGGGACGACCTTCGTCCTTTCTCTCTTTTCTGTTGTGGTCATGTCTTGAGTCTTACTCAATACTCATACCTTATAACACAGCCAAGAACTCCTTCTTTACCGATCTTTTTTGAACTCCTTCAAAATCTTGTCACGGTATGTATTCATTTGATAGTATTATTAAGCGTTTTTTATCTATCCTTATAGATCCTAACGCTCAATGTTCAAGTAGCTTAATCCAGGTTTTCCATTGAAAAACACCTTTCAAATAACCCTATATGCTTTCCAGAAATTCTACATCATTTCAGATCAACAATATGTCAACAACATATACTCATTAGAAATGCTATATTGCTCCCACTCACTTCTTTGGAAATACAAGTTTCTCATAAACTTTGTATAAACCCAAAATCTTTGATCATCTCATCAAAGCGTATATTCCAACTCCGAGATGCTTACTCCAATCCTTAGAAGGATTGCTGGAGCTTTGCATATTTGTTAGCATCTTTTAGGATTGAAAAAACCTTCTGGTTGTATCACATATAACCTTTCCTCAAACAACTCTTTGAGGAAACAATGTTTTGACATCCTATCTGCAAGATTTCATAAATAATGCAATAACTGCTATATAATTCGAACAGACTCTTAGCATCGCTACGAGTGAGAAAGTCTCATCGTAGTTAACTCCTTGAACTTGTCGGAAAACATCTTAGCGACAAGTCGAGCTTTCTTAATGGTGACAATTACCATCATTGTTCGTCTTTCTTTTAAAATCCATCTGTACCCTACAGCCTTACGACCATCAAGTAGTTCTTCCAAAGTCCACACTTTGTTTTCATACATGGATCCTCTCTCGGATTTTATGGCCTCTAGCCATTTGTCGGAATCCGGGCCCACCATCGCTTCTCCATATCTCGTAGGTTCATTTTTGTCTAGCAACATGACTTCCAAGACAGGATTACCGTACCACTCTGAAGTAGTACGCATCCTTATCGACCTACGAGGTTTGGTAGTGACTTGATCCGAAGTTTCATGATCACTATCATCAGCTTCCACTTCAATTGGTGTAGGTTCCACAGGAACAACTTCCTGTGCCCTGCTACACACTGGTTGAAGTGATAGTTCAATAACCTCATCAAGTCTCCACCATCCTCCCACTCAATTCTTTCGAGAGAAACTTTTCCTCGAGAAAGGACCCGTTTTAGAAACAATCACTTTTGCTTCCGGATCTGAAATAGGAGGTATACCTAACTGTTTTGGGTGACCTATGAAGATGCATTTATCCGTTTTGGGTTCGAGCTTACTAGGATGAAACTTTTTCACATAAGCGTCGCAGCCCCAAACTTTCAAGAAACAATAGCTTAGGTTTCTCTAAACCATAGTTCACATGGTGTCATCTCAACGGAATTACGTGGTGCCCTATTAAATTGAATGCGGTTGTCTCTAATGCCAAACCTATAAACGATAGTGGTAATTCGATAAGAGACATCATGGTATGCCCCATATCCAATAGGGTGCATCTATGATGTTCGGACACACCATCACACTATGGTGTTCCAGGCGGTATTAGTTGTGAAACAATTTCCACAATGTCTTAATTGTGTACCAAACTCGTAACTTAGATATTCATCTCTATGATCGTACCATAGACATTTTATCCTTTTGTCACAACGATCTTCAACTTCACTCTGAAATTACTTGAACCATTCAATAATTCAGACTTGTGTTTCATCAAGTAAATATACTTAGCATCTACTCAAATCATCTGTGAAGTAAGAACATAACGATATCCACTGCGTGCCTCAGCACTCATTGGACTGCACACATCAAAATGCATTACTTCCCACAAGTTGCTTTCTTGTGCCATTTCACTGAAAACGAGGCCTTTCAGTCATCTTGCCCATGTGGTATGATTTGCATGACTCAAGTGATTTATAATCAAGTGAGTCCAAACGAACCATCTGCATGGAGTTTCTTCATGCGCACATACCAATAGACATGGTTCGCATGTCTCAAACTTTTCAAAAACGAGTGAGTCCAAAGATCCATCAACATGGAGCTTCTTCATGCGTTTTATACCAATAGGACTCAAATGGCAGTGCCACAAGCAGGTGGTACTATCATTACTATCTTATATCTTTTGGCACGAACATGTGTATCACTACGATCAAGATTCAATAAACCATTCATTTTAGGTGCAACACCATTGAAGGTATTATTCAAATAAACAGAGTAACCATTATTCTCCTTAAATGAACAACCGTATTGTGATAGACATAATCGAATCATGTCTATGCTCAACGCAAACACTAAATAACAACTATTTAGGTTTAACACCGATCCCGATGGTAGAGGGAGCGTGCGATGTTTGATCACATCAACCTTGGAAATACTTCCAACACATATCGTCACCTCGCCTTTATCTATTCTCCGTTTATTCCACAGCCTTTTATTTCGATTTACTAACACTTAGCAACTGAACCGGTATCTATTGCCACGGTGCTACTAGGAGTACTAGTAAAGTACACATCAATACAATGTATATCCAATATACTTCTGTCGACCTTGCCAGCCTTCTCATCTACCAAGTATCTAGGGTAGTTCTGCTTCAGTGACTATTCCTCTCATTTCAGAAGCACTTAATCTCGGGTTTGGGTTCAACCTTGGGTTTCTTCACTAGAGCAGCAACTGATTGGTCGTTTAATGAAGTATCCATTCTTGCCCTTGCCCTTCTTGAAACTAGTGGTTTTACTAACCATCAACAATTGATGCTCCTACTTAATTTCTACTTTCGCGGCGTCAAATGTCGCGAATAGCTCAAGGATCATCATATCTATCCCTGATATGTTATAGTTCATCAGGAAGCTCTAGTAGCTTGGTGGTAGTGACTTTGGAGAAACATCACTATATCATCTGGAAGACTAACTCCCACTCGATTCAAGTGATTGTAGTACTCAGACAATCTCAGCACATGCTCAACGATTGAGCTTTTCTCCCTTAGTTGGTAGGCTAAGAAACTCGTTGGAGGTCTCATACCTCTTGACGTGGGCACAAGCCTGCAATCCCAATTTCAGCCCTTGGAACATCTCATATGTTCCGCGACGTTTCAAAAAACGTCTTCGGCGCCACATGTCGGGGGTTGGGTACAACATATGCCAAAGGATGGCTTATCATGGTGGGAGCGAGTAGAACGTCTCCGGTGCCCGGAAGCGGGATGAGGCGAAGACATGCACGTCGGCGGATCTTACCCAGCTTCAGGGCTCTCCGTGGAGATAACACCCCTACTGCTACTCTGCGGGGTCTCCGCATGGTCACTATGGCAAAGTGAGTACAATGGTGCTCTTGGAGCTGTTTCTGGAGGTAGAAGAGGGCAGGGCCAGCTCTCTCCTTCCTATATTCTGGGGTCTAGTGCTATCTGGGTCCGAGCCCTTTGCATGGGCTCTCTTGGGTGTTTATATAGGCCTACCCCCAGGGGTACAACAGTAATCCGGCTGGGCGCGGGTCCCAGCCGTCTGTCTCTCAGGCCGTCATCTTCTCCGCCGACTACTGGGACCCGCCGACTGGCGGGCCCCGCGGACAGGCCTGGTACTGTAGCGGTGCTTCTGATGACGCTGGCTTGGTCATGAGGTCATGGCAACAGTGCTGCCGCCTGACATGAGTTTACTGTCGCCATTCCCCATCTTGTCTGATTAATGGCGTGCGGGGCCCGAGGGAGGGGCCGGCCGACTCCAGGGGGACGACTCCCACGGGTCCGTCTTCAAGGCGTGCTCGCCGTTTTCTGTCTACCCGCTGACAGGCGGTCCCGCAGTCCTTGGGTCGTACAGGCAGGCGTCGTGGGCACAGTGCGCCGCCCACCAAGGCTGAGGTCAGGGTGGCATGGCAACAGTGCCGCGCCACGATGGAGATCTCCAGCGATATGGCGCACTGTAGCCATGCTGGTCCTTCATGGGCAGGGGGTGGTTGGAGTCGCGAGCGACTACCCTCAGCCGGCTTCTCTGGAAGTCGCCAGCTGAGAGTCGGTTTGTCTTGGAGTCGGTTCTGGGACTCGGCATATCTGGGAGTCGTCCCTGGGACTCGGCATATCTTGGAGTCGTCCCTGGGACTCGGCGTATCTTGGAGTCGGTTCTGGGACTCGGCAGATCTTGGAGTCGGCTCTGGGACTCGGCAGATCTTGGAGTCGTCCCTGGGACTCAGCATATCTTGGAGTCGTCCCTGGGACTCGGCTTGAGGGGCGCAGCCTCTCTCGATGTCTTGAAAGGTTCTGGTGCTCGGGTTGGCCTACCCATGGCCCATTACCATGATAGTAGTCCCTGAAGCTGGTGAGGCTCCGCGGATACTGTGTCATGGGGCCTCAATAGTTTCATTCCTCTGGTGGTGGAATCTGGGTTTCGCTTGCCGTCTTCCTTCTGGCCTACTGTCCAGAATCGAACTCAGAGGTCCGTCTTGCTCCCTAAGGAGTTCGAACGTCGCGGCGGGAAACCAGGCGGCGTGCCTGATACGCTTCCCCGTGGTCGCCCGTCACTGCCCCGTCGCTCGGTGCCACGCGGTGAGGTCAGTCTGCCTACCCACGCGCGCCACGGGACATGCCGTCAGCTGGGGCCCGCCACTACCGTGCCTCGGTATCCGAACAGATCCGTTGCGGCCGCGCAGACGGTTGGGTTTCCCACATAGTTACTGCGTGCAGTAACTTCGTGGGGTAAATCATGGGGGAGGGCGTGGGGTCCCGTGCGTAGTTAATCCCACGCCCGCCCCATTGGCTTCTCAGCCTACGAGGCTATAAGTAGGAGGGGGGAGAGGAGCGGCGAAGCACGCGCGCCCATCTTCCCTTCTCCCCCGCCTCCTCCTGCCTCCTCTGCTTCCTGTCTCCTTCTTGCCACCGTCGTGCTGCACCACGCCGCGCCCGCCATGATGAGCTCTTTTTGTGCCGCCGCGGCTCCCGCCGTGCGCTCCGGCGTGTGGGACGGCTCCGACGTGGACGACGACCTCATTGAGTTCCTTCACAGGACGCGCCGCCTCCCCGGTGCGAACCTCATGCGAGCCCGCGCCGCGCCGGCGGGGGAGATACTGCCGGCGCCGGAGGAGGGCGAGCGGGTCATTTTCCGCTCGCACCTCATGCGCGGCCTGGGGTTGCCGGAGAGCGGCTTCTTCCGCTCCTTCTTGGAGCTCCACGTGCTCCAGCCGCACCACCTCACACCAAACACGGTGGTGCTACTGGCTGCCTTCGCCACCCTGTGCGAAGGCTTCCTCGGCGTTCTCCCCACCATCGAGCTGTGGGAAGAATTCTTCCAATCCAATCTCGGCACACACGTCGCCGGTGTGCCGGCCCAGTGCGGCGCCTTCATCGCGATGCGGCGAACGACAGCCGACAATCTGTTTCCCTCCATCCCGCTGATCAAGTCGGTGAGGATGTGGTAGCGGTCTTATTTCTACGTGAAGAACGTCGCCCCAGACGACGACTGGGTCAATCTGCCGCCTTACAAAGCCGGCGCACCGGCTGGGAGGCTCCCCAGCTGGTCCCACCGAGTCAAGACGCTGACTCCCGCCGGAGCCGCCGCCGTAGCGCGACTCCGAGTTCTGACGCAGTCGGAGGGCCTGGTTGGAGCCGACTTGCTGGCCGCCTTCGTGGCGCGTCGAGTCCTCCCTCTCCAAGGCCGGCCTCATCTGATTATTGAGATGAGCGACCACCGGGACCCGAGTCGGATGTGCACCAGGGACATGCCCCGTGCGGAAGTGGTGAACATGGTGAACCACATCGCAAACTGCGAGCTCGCGGCGGACTGGCAGTTCGGCAAGGAGCCGTATTCGCGCGCCAACCCTCCTCCGGCGGTAAGTCGCATCTCTTGTTGCTATGTTTTCTTTGCAGCCGAATCCGACTTCTGATCTTTTTGGTTTCTTTGAGTCAGAATCCCCTCATTCAGCCTGCAGCCGGCGTTGAAAGACCGCCCCGCGAGTTCGTCCTCGACCGGGCGGAGAGCGATGTCGATGACCCCGACTTGGGGGCGGCGGCGATGGAGGCCGACGCCGAAGGCGGAGGCGGGGGAGCGGGAAGCGCCTTCAGGCCCTCGGCCACCTTCGCCGACTGGCCTGAAGACGACTTCAAAGGGGAAGTCGCCCCCTGCCGCCAGCCAAGGGTTGGCCCGCTGGGTGCGAGTTCCTCCGTCGGCCAAGGCGGCGCGAAGAGGTGCCACGCCGGGCCGAGTTCACTCGGCGGCAAGCCGAAGAAGTTCAAGGGGGCGGCCGCCGCGACCAGACGGGAGGAGGCAGCCGCGAAGGCCAATCGCTTCCGCGAGGAAGTGAAGAGGCCGCCATTAATCTCTGCGTAAGTGCTTCTGTTTTTGCCTTATTTTCCTTTGGTGGATTCTGTCTGAGTCTTTTACACCCCCTCCTTGCTTCAGGGCTCCTCTTACCCTTGAGAGGGTCGCCGCCCCCTCCGTCATGGGGTCGGTGGAGACGTCCGCCAACACTCGGCGGGTTAACCCCGCCGCCGACCTCCGGGAGGCGACGGAGCGAAACGCGCGGGAGAAGCGCTATGAGGAGGAGGCCGACCGCCTGGCGAAAGCGGAGGCTGGGAAGGCGGCGGCCTCCGCCCAGAAAAAACTGGAAGAGGCCGAAGCCACCACTGCAGCAAGGCGGCAAGCCGAGGAGGCCGCACGCTGCCAGTTGGCATTGTTCGTCACCCCGCTGTCCTCCGCGCCGCCGCCCCCGGAGTTCACGGGGCAGACTGGAGAAGCCGACACCGAGAACCCCGTCGTGGAGAAGGAAAATGGCGAGGCCTCCATGTCGGACACGCTCGTGCCGCCACCGCCGCCTCCGCCGCTGTCTGGGAGCGCACATGGAGAACAGCCGGCGGGCCCGCCGGTGCCGCCGACTGCGGACGAGTCTGAGGCGAGGCTGCTTCTCCAAGTTGCCTCGCCAGTGCGCCGCCGTCTTGAAATGGCGACCTCGGCGCCGCGACCCCTAGAGACTGGCGCCGCCAGCTCGGCAATCCTAGACGCCGAGGCGACGAGCGCCGCGCCCGTTGGGTGGTTGCGTGGAGGCGGCACAAGTCCGCTGAACCAAGCGCTTCTGGACGTCCAGGCGAAGCTGCGAGCAAAGGGCGACGCCCTCCAAAACTGCACTAGGGCGCATCTGGCAGCGCGAACGGCCGTTCGAGTATGTCTCCCTTTTTTATTCTTGTTTTTCTTGTTCTTCTCTGTGGGGGCGCGCCAGCGCACCCACTGGGTGTAGTCCCCGAGTTTCGGGCCGGCTGCTGAGCAGGCGGCTCGGAACTCCCTCTGGCGAGTTCCAAATATTTAACTTTGCCTAAAATGCTTATTACAGGAGTATCATAACCTCTGCGCTACGGCCTTCAACCGCAACGTTGAGGAGCTGGGCAAGCGGACCGCCGACTTGTCGGAGAGCCGGAGTGAGTCCTTCTTCTTTTTCGCGGGGGTGCGCTGGCGCACCCGCGGGCTGTAGTCCCCGAGATTCGGGCCGACTGCTGAGCAGTCGGTCCGGATCTTCTCAGCGACTTTCTTTGTTGATGACTTATCGTCTTTTTTCATTTTTCTTCTTCAGGGGCCAACGCCACTCTCCAGCAGCAGCTGGGCGAGGCCAACACCGCCTTGCGCGCCAAGGGGGAGGAGTGCAGCAAGCTTGCCACGGAGCGTGATCTGCTGGTTGCGCAGCTGGCGGAGCAAAAGGAGCTGCTCAAGAAGGCGCAGGAGGAGGCAGATAAGAAAGAGACTGCGCTCCTGGCCGAGTTCAAGAGTGAGCGCTCCTCCTGGACCGACAAGGAGGCGCAGCTGACTTTCGGCTTCCATGAGATCGAGAACATCGTCGATGGTGAGTTTCTTGGCTTCCTTCGAACCGCCGACTGTGGGTCGGGCCGATTTTTTGACTCAGACTTGTTTCTTTTCTGTTTTGGCAGATTTCTTCCCTGGCCATTCGCAGGCAGTCACACAGGCCATCGAGGCTGATCGCGAGGCACGGAGGGCAGATGGCACGGAGATTGCTGCTAAGGCCCCCCCTAACCATCGACGAGCAGCTTCTGAGTATCGAGGCCCGTCTTCGGCCGGCCCATCGGTTGATGCGCCGGCTTCAGCGTGCCGGCGCCCAGGCGGTTGCCGCTCTGTGGCCAGAGGCGCCAGTTCTGCGCACTGCCAGTCAGACTGCCGACTGGCTGGAGGTCGTAGTCAGCCGTCTTGAAGCCTGGAAGGGTTCCTCGGCCCGGGCCGGAGCGCGCCGGGCCTTGGAATTTGTCAAGGCATGGTATCCGGGGCTGGACCTGGACCGGCTAGCCGTGTTCCGGTCAGAGGCCCGAGCGGAGCTGGTGGCTGTGGAGGGCGCCCTCGTCGAGCGTGCAGCAGCGATTGCCGACTACACAGACACCAGCGTCTTCGTCCCTGAGCGGGCTGCAGGCGGCGAGGAGGTGCTGCCGGAGTGGTTCGGGATGAATCCGGACTATGACAAAGACTCGGTAGAAGTGATTGGCTCCAGCACCGAGGAGGAAGACGAGGCGGAGGAAGAAGGCGAGACGGAGGTGCCAGAAGACGGAGCGGGCGACCAGCCTCAGCTCGACCGCGCCTCCAGCAACGAGCCTCGTCCGGAGAAGGCGACTGCCGCCGGAGGCGATCAAACCGAGACCGCCCAGCCGGCCACCCCGTCGCCTGACACCGCCGTCTCCTCCGATCCTCCGAACCCGGATGCCGCCTCCTAGGCTACCGTCTTTGCCTCTGCTTTATCTGTGTTAGTAATCTTTTGAAAAACTTTGTTAAATTTGAACAATTCCACCAACGGGGTGTATCTTGAACTTCTACTTGAAGATTCGGCCAAGGGCCTATGTAAATATTTATCCGAGTTCTATCTTTCCTTGCTCATTTCCCTTTTGGCTTTTCCCTTTGCCGCCTTCCCTTAGTCGCTGCCTTGCCAGTCAGACAACCGCTCTGCGGACTGTCGCTGGATCGAATGCTTGGCTACTTTGGGAAGGCAGGTACTCGGCCATTTTAGAGTCTCTTTAACAAGTTGGATAGAAAGCGGCAAGCCGACTACTAAAGAGTCGGTTGTCCTTAATAGAGGCTAGTAGAAAGTGGCAAGCCGACTACTCATGAGTCGGCTTTTGCTTAAAAGATGCTGGAGGCCGTCTTAGGCTATGTTTGTGCCCTGGTTCCTTAGCCATTTTTCGTATGGGCGCCCGTTCTTCCTCACTCCTGCCAACCCAACAGTCGCTCTGTGAGCTGCGGCTTTGGATAGGAGACGGCTTTAGGCTCCACACACTACTTGTCTGACTGCGGGAAGCACCTCATAGCACAAGGCGGCGAGTCCCCGGGCCGACTAGTCGAGCCCGGTGCCAAGCGGTATTAACAAAGAGTAATATACTCGAAAGCATAATTCTTATCATACGGATAACAAAAAGGGCAGTCCCCGAGCTCGTCTCGGGGGCCCAAAGTCTTGGTACTTTAATACAAAGGGTAGCGTGATACATACTGCATCAACTGTAAAATCTTCGGAGAAGATTTGCATTCCACATGCGTTCTGTCTCTTTGCCAGAGTCGTCCCTCTTGCGTGCTCGGGGTTTCTGAGCGTCGATCAGGTAATAGGAGTTGTTTCCCAGCACCTTGCTGATAATGAAGGGGCCCTCCCAAGGTGCCGACAGCTTGTGCTGGCCGGCTGTTCGCTGGATCAGTCAGAGCACAAGGTCGCCCTCTTGGAAAGATCTTGGCCTGACCTTCCTGTTGTAGTATCGGCGCAGACTCTGCTGGTAGATGCTGGACCGTCTGAGTGCCAACAACCGGCCCTCTTCCAGCAGATCGACATCGTCTTGACGTTCTTCTTCTGCTTCTTCCTCGGTGTACATGGTGACTCGCGAGGAGTCAAACTCTATGTCCGTCGGGATGGTGGCTTTGGCACCGTAGACGAGGAAGAAGGGTGTGAAGCCGGTTGACTTGTTTGGAGTCGTGCGCAGACTCCAAAGGACGGTTGGCATTTCGTCAAGCCAACAGCCGGCCGAACGCTCCAGTGGTTCGACCAGTCGAGGCTTTATGCCAGACAGGATGAGGCCATTTTCTCGCTCTACCTGGCCATTTGACTGCGGATGGGCAACGGACGCTAAGTCCAGTCGGATGCCCTGAGTCGCACAAAAACGGGCCAAGGCACCTTTCGCAAAATTTGTGCTGTTGTCGGTGATGATGTTGTGCGGTATGCCATACCGAGTCGTGATGTCGGGGATAGGTCACAGCAGTCGGACCATTCAACTTCTTGATGGGCTTCACTTCTATCCACTTGGTGAACTTGTCCACCGCGACAAGTAAGTGAGTTAGGCCGCCTCATGCTGTTTTGAATGGTCCCACCATGTCCAGGCCCCAAACCACAAAGGGCCAGGCAATGGGGATAGTCTTGAGTGCGGAAGCCGGCTGATGTGGCTTGGAGCAGAACATCTGGCACCCCTTGCACTTTTGGACTAACTCTTTGGCCTCTTCCAGGGCAGTTGGCCAGAAGAAACCTTGTCGGAAGGCTTTGGCGACGAGTGCTCTTGAGGTCACATGGTGGCCGCACTCGCCTTCATGAATGTCTCTGAGTATTGCTTGGCCTTGCTCTGGCTCGACGCAGCGCTGGTAGACTCTAGTGACACTGCACCTTACCAGCTCTCTGTTGACTATGGTGTAGGCTGCCGCTCGGCGTTGCACTTGCCGAGCCAAGATTTCGTCAGTTCGCAGCTCTCTGTTTACTAGGAACTTGAGGATGGGCTGGTCCCATGAGGGTGCTGCTATTTCTCCAATTGCCACTATTGTGACTTGGATAAGGGCGGCTGGGCTGGGAGGCGGCGGGTTGGAGTCCGCAGCCGCTTGCTGACTTGATGAAGTCCCCGGGCCGACTGGAGCAGTCCCCGGGCCGAGTTCTGGAGTCTTTGGCCTAGTCATCGCAGTCCCCGGGCCGGGTTTTGAAGTCCCCGGGCCGGCTTTGACTGTGGCTTTCTTAGAGTCGGATCCGACTTCTTCGGGTGGAGCCGGCACAAAGATTGAGTCTGATTCTGGTGACGGCTTGATAGACGGCTTGAGGAGGCACCGAAGGGCAATGCCGGATGGTATTGCTTGGCGGGTGGAGCCGATTCATGCCAAGGCGTCTGCTTGGTTGTTGTCATTCCTTGGCACGTGGAGGAACTCGCACCCCTCGAAGTATCTGCTGAGTTGCTGCACAAGGAAGCGGTAGCTCGCCATGTTTGCGTCCTTGGCGTCCCAATCGCCAGATGATTGCTGGACCACCAAGTCAGAGTCGCCATAACACATGATCCGGCAAATGTCGAGTTCTTTGGCAAGCCGGAGCCCGTGGATGAGCACCTCGTACTCGGCCACGTTGTTGGAGGCGGCGAAATGGATCTGCAGCGCATATCTGAGCTTGTCGCCCTTGGGGGAAGTGAGGACGACGCCGGCTCCCAGGCCGGTGCGCATCTTGGAGCCATCGAAGTGCATCCGCCAATGGGTGGAGTCGGGCGCTGGTGGCAGATACTGAGTCTCGTCCCAATCGACGAGGAAGTTGGCCAGTGCTTGCGACTTGATGGCGGTGCGGGGCTCGTAGTAGATGGTGTAGGGAGCCAGGTCGATGGCCCATTTGGCCACTCGGCCAGAAGCATCTCGGCTTCTGATGATCTCGGCTAGTGGGGTTGTGCAGACCACAGTGATTGGATGCTCCTGGAAGTAAGGCTTCAATTTCTTGGCGGCAAAATGCACGCCGTAGCACATCTTCTGGTAGTGGGGGTAGTTCTGCTTGGAGGCCGACAGTACCTCGCTCAGGTAATATACCGTTCTCTGGACAGGTAGCGCCTTGCCTTCCTCCTTGCGCTCGACTACAATGACTGTGCTGACTACCCGGCTGGTGGCGGCAATGTATAGGAGCATAGGCTCTTTGGGAGTCAGAGCCGCCAGCACAGTGGGAGTGGCCAACATTTTCTTCAGTTGGAGAAAAGCCTCGTCCGCCTTGGGAGTCCATTCAAAAAAGGTTGTCTTCTTCATGAGCTGATATAAGGGGAGAGCCTTCTCGCCCAGCCGAATTATGAATCGGCTGATGGACGCCAAACAGCCGGTGAACTTTTGCACATCTAACAGTCGTCTGGGTGCTTCCATTCTCTCAATGGCCTTGATCTTCACAGGGTTGCACTCTATCCCGCGTTCAGAGACAAGGAAACCAAGGAGTTGGCCGGCTGGTACCCCGAAGACGCTTTCGGGGTTGAGCTTGATCTAGAATCGGCGTAGGTTTTCAAAGGTTTCCTTGAGGTCTTCCAACAGAGTTCCACGTTTCTCCGTCTTCACCACAACGTCATCTACGTAGATGTGGGCATTTTTGCCGAGTTGCTTGAGGAGGCACTTCTGCATGCAACGCTGAAAGGTGGCGCCGGCATTCCTCAAGCCGAACGTCATGGTCAGGTAGCAGAAGGCACCAAACGGCGTGATGAAGGCGGTCTTCAGTCTGTCAGCCGGGTTCAGCTTGATCTGGTGATATCCAGAATATGCATCTAAGAAACTCAACAGCTCACATCCGGCTGTGGAGTCTATCACCTGATCAATTCTTGGCAGAGTGAATGGGTCCTTGGGACAGGCTTTATTGAGGCTTGTGTAGTCAATACACATCCGCCACTGCTTGTTCTTCTTCAGCACCAGCACTGGGTTCGCTAGCCACTCTGGAAAAAACACTTCCATAATGAAGTCGATCGCCAGGAGCCGGGCTATCTCTTCTCCAACAACTCTCCTCTTCTCTTCTGACAGGCGGCGCAAGGGCTGCCTGACGGGCTTCACATCAGACCGGACATGTAGTTTGTGCTCGGCGAATTCCGTTGGTACACCTGGCATGTACTTAGGGGACCATGCAAAGATGTCTCGATTCTCACGGAGGAAATCGACGAGCTCGCCTTCCTATTTGCTGTCAAGGTTTGTACCCATGACAGCGTACCTCTCTGGGTGCTCCGGGTCCAAAGGTATCTTCTTCGTTTCTCTGGCCGGCTTGAATGATCCTTCTGCTTCCGACTCCTTGGCGTCGGGCGACAACTCGGGCTGCTTGCCGGCCATCGCCACAACCCGATCAAGAAGCCGTTTCTCAGCTGTGATCACCAAGGACTCGGCCAGCCGACTGCTTTCGGCCGTGCAAGCAGACGACTTTCTGTAGTCGCCGGCCACGGTTAGAATTCCCTTGGAACTCGGCATCTTCATCTTGAGGTAGGCGTAGTGGGGAACTGCCATGAACTTGGCCAAAGCAGGTCGGCCAAGCAACGCATGGTACGGGCTTTCAAGGTCCACCACTTCAAACCAAATTGGCTCTCGGCAGAAATGATCTTTGTCCCCAAAGAGGACGTCTATCAGGATCTTGCCGATTGGTGAGCAGGAAAGGCCAGGAACAATGCCGTGGAACACAGTCCGGCTGCTCTGCAGCTGTCTTCGTTTGATTCCTAACTTCTCCATCGTATCCTTGTACAGGATGTTGATACTGCTACCTCCGTCTATCAGCACTCGCGAGAAGCGAGCGGCCCGCCTATCTGTGGCGAGTGTGGCACCTAAGACAAGGGCGTAGGAGCCTGGATTTGGCATCACCTCTGGGTGATCAGCTCTACTCCAACTGATAGGCCTTTCGGACCAATGCATGAACTCTGGAGTACTTGACGCGACTGCGTTCACCTCTTGCTGCTGCTGGCGCCTGCCGCGTCGATCGTCAGCCACACTGGTGAACACCACATAGGCTCCGTGTTCATCTGGGAACTCGTCTTGTATCGCGCTGACTGGCCTGACAGTCGGCTGCTGGGGCGGCTGTGGAGGAGGCGGCCCAGCAGGCAGGGGAGGGAGTAGGCCGTCTCCCTTGGTGATTCTGGTCGGCCAGTGGCATTTCCGGGTGGTGTGGTTTGACGGCTTCGCGCCGCTGTGGAACTTGCAGGGGCCATCCAGGGTCTGCTCGTAGGAGAAGGCCGGCAACCAGTTGGACTTGTCGCCTTTATGCCGCTTTGTCGGAGGTTGTCCCTCCGGCTGTTGGTCTTCGACTGTCGCCACTTGCCGGCTGTTGGAAGCCGGCTGTGGGGCCTTGCGCTTGTGGTCGTTCTGCTGCTGCCACCGACTGGTGTCCCCAGCCGGAGTTCTTGGGGCCTGAGGGGCGACTTTGCCAGTCGCGCTGACTTGAATCTCCGCCTTCATGGAGGAGTCGGCTGTGGCGTACTTGTCTGCTGTGACCAGCAGCTCATCGAGGGTCTCCGGCTCGTCGCAGAGGAGCTTGTGATTGAGGAGGGTGCCTTCTATGCACCCGGCAGTAAAGTACTCGATAGCCTACACCTCGTGCACGCCCTCGCAGGAGTTCCGGAGCTCGGCCCAGCGTGTGAGGTAGTCGCGAGTGGACTTGTCGGGGCCTTGCACGCACAAGGAGAGTTGGCGAGGCTTGGGAGGTCGCTTGTACGTGCTCGTGAAGTTGCGGACGAAGGCCTCAGTGAAGTCGACCCAGTTGTTGATGCTGCGAGGCTTCAGACTGTTCAACCATGTCCGGGCCATGCCCTGGAGCATGAGCGGGACATATCTTACGGCAACACGCTTGTTGTCGTTCGCTATATTGACAGCTGTGGAGTAATCAATCAGCCAGTCCTCCGGCTTCACGGTGTCGGTGTATTTGGGCGTGTCTCGGGGGAGCATGAACCCTTTGGGAAAAGGCTCATCTCGGATGCGGGGTCCAAAACAGGCGGGACCCAGCTCGTCTTCTTCTTCCAGCGCCAGGGATCGGTGGAGTTGGTCGATCTGGTGTCGGGCATCGTTCTCTCCGACTCCCTCTCGGCGGCCGAGGCGGTCGCCGAGAGTCGGATGCTCTACAGGCGGTGGGGAGACTTGCCTTTCTCTGCGAGGAGGGGGAGGCAGATAGTCGTCCCGCCGTTCCACCGCTTTGGGGCGGCCGTCTTGGTCGCGCTCGATGGTGATGCGAGTCCGACTGTGGCTGGCAGCCGGCTCCTTGTCTTTCTTTCCGCAGATCCCACCAGTCGGCGTCCGAGACGTCGCGCCTTGATCTCGGCGGGGTAGCGGGTCGTCGTTTTGTCGCCGCGGCGCCTCCGTGTGGCAGCCGGCCTCGTTCTGCACGGCAGCCGCGTCGAGGAGCTACTAAACTCGCTCTATCATCAGGCGGCACTCTTCACCCTCGAAGTTGTCGAGCTCATCCGCCGCCGCCTGGGCGGCGTGGATGTTTTCCGCCGGTGTGGCATACACAGGGCGATCGGCCCCGAACAGATTGGCGATTGCCACGCCGCGCTGCCGGACCGCGCCTAGGGGGCTAGGCCCAGTCGGAGCCGGCGAGCCGCCCACGGCGCGATCCATCTCGCGTTGGTAGGCTTCTGACAAGCGTCTCATGCTTGCCAGCTTCTTTGCGCCCTCGATGAGCTGAAGGCGGAGCGCCTCCAGCGTCTCGGCGTCAGCGTCTCCCGGAATTGGCGCGGTGAGGTCTCGCAGAGCCGCGTCGAGCGGGTCGTGTGCTCCCTCACCGGAACGCTCGCTGTGATCGAGGACGAGGACCTCCGTGACGGTGCTTCCGCCGCTCCCCGCGTAAGGGAGCGGCTCGTCGTAGATCACCACGTTGGTGGGGAACGCGTCAAGCAACGCGGTGTCGGAGTCGACCAGCATCGGGTCGGTGGATCCTATGGACTCCAGGTCCACGGCAGGCTCACCGGTGACGTGGAGTTGGTCGAGGAGACCCACGAGGAGGCTCTCAGGGCCGCTCGTGCCTGTGTCGGACGTAGGCTCATCGGAGAGGCGAACCTCGCCGATAAGCTTGGCGAGGCAGCCTGCCGCGCAGGCGATCTCAGCGCCGTGCAGCGCGTCGACGCAAACTCCATCTAGCGTGCCGGGCTGGCTGTGTTCGCCAGGGAGAAAAAGGGTTCCCGTCCAGAGCAGGTCTCCGAACGACGGTGCACCTTTCCCCATGGTGGGCGCCAAATGTCGGGGGTTGGGTACGACATATGCCAAAGGATGGCTTATCATGGTGGGAGCGAGTAGAACGTTGCCGGTGCCCGGAAGCGGGATGAGGCAAAGACATGCACGCTGGCGGATCTACCCAGCTTCAGGGCTCTCCGTGGAGATAACACCCCTACTGCTGCTCTACGGGGTCTCCGCATGGTCACTATGGCAAAGTAAGTACAATGGTGCTCCTGGAGCTGTTTCTGGAGGTAGAAGAGGGCAGGGCCAGCTCTCTCCTTCCTATATTCTGGGGTCTAGTGCTATCTGGGTCCGAACCCTTTGCATGGGCTCTCCTGGGGGTTTATATAGGCCTACCCCCAGGGGTACAATGGTAATCCGGCTGGGCGCGGGTCCCAGCCGTCTGTCTCTCAGGCCGTCGTCTTCTCCGTCGACTACTGGGGCCCGCCGACTGGCGGGCCCCATGGATAGGCCTGGTACTGTAGCGGTGCTTCTGATGACGCTGGCTTGGTCATGAGGTCATGGCAACAGTGCTACCGCCTGACGTGCATTTACTGTCGCCATTCCCCATCTTGTCTGATTAATGGCGTGTGGGGCCCGAGGGAGGGGCCGGCCGACTCCAGGGGGCCGACTCCCACGGGTCCGTCTTCAGGGCGCGCTCGCCGTCTTCTGTCTACCCGCTGACAGGTGGTCCCTCCATCCCTGGGTCATACAGGCAGGCATCATGGGCATAGTGCATCGCCCACCAAGGCTGAGGTCAGGGCCGGCATGGCAACAGTGTCGCGCCACGATGGAGATCTCCAGCGATATGGCACACTGTAGCCATGCTGGTCCTTCGTGGGCAGGGGGTGGTTGGAGTCGCGAGCCGACTACCCTCAGCCGGCTTCTCTGGAAGTCGCCAGCTGAGAGTCGATTTGTCTTGGAGTCGGTTCTGGGACTCGGCATATCTGGGAGTCGTCCCGGGGACTCGGCATATCTTGGAGTCGTCCCTGGGACTCGACGTATCTTGGAGTCGGTTCTGGGACTCGGCAGATCTTGGAGTCGGCTCTGGGACTCGGCAGATCTTAGAGGTGTCCCTAGGACTCGGCATATCTTGGAGTCGTCCCTGGGACTCGGCTTGAGGGGCGCAGCCTGTCCCGATGTCTTGAAAGGTTCTGGTGCTCGGGTTGGCCTACCCGTGGCCCATTACTCCGACACCACAATTCTAAACCGTTTAACATTACTGAACTATCATGTAGTCATCAAAACGTGCATGTCGGCTGTTCCCAACATCCACAGACGACGTTCGAGGTTCAGCACACCGAGCGGTGCATTAAGGACATAAGCCTTCTGCGTAGCAATGAGGACAATCCTCAGTTTACGGACCCAGTCCGCACAATTGCTACTATCAACTTTCAACTATATTTTCTCTAGGAACATATCTGAACAGTAGAATTAAAGCGCAAGCTTACGACATAATTTGTAAAGACCTTTTTGACTATGTTCATGATAATTAAGTTCATCTAATCACATTATTTGATGAACTCCCACTCAGATAGACATCCCTCTAGTCATCTAAGTGATACATGATCCGAGTCAACTAGGCCGTGTCCGATCATCACGTGATACGGACTAGACATCATCGGTGAACATCTTCATGTTGATCGTATCTACTATACGACTCATGTTCGACCTTTCGGTATCTTGTGTTCCGAGGCCATGTCTGTACATGCTAGGCTCGTCAAGTCAACCTAAGTGTTTCGCGTGTGTAAATCTGGCTTACACCTGTTGTATGTGAACGTTAGAATCTATCGCACCCGGTCATCACATGGTGCTTAGAAGCAACGATCTTTCGCAACGGTGCACAGTTAGGGGGGACACTTTCCTGAAATTATTATGAGTGATCATCTTATTTACTACCGTCGTTCTAAGAAAATAAGATGCATAAACATGATAAACATCACATGCAATCAAATAGTGACATGATATGGCCAATATCATTTTTCTCCTTTTGATCTCCATCTTCGGGGCTCCATGATCATCATCATCACCGGCATGACACCATGATCTCCATCATCATGATCTCCATCATCGTGTCTCCATGAAGTTGTCTCACCAACTATTACTTCTACTACTATGGCTAACAGTTTAGCAATGAAGTAAAGTAATTACATGGCGTTATTCAGTGACATGCAGGTCATACAATAAATAAAGACAACTCCTATGGCTCCTGCCGGTTGTCATACTCATCGACATGCAAGTCGTGATTCCTATTACAAGAATATGATCAATCTCATACATCACATATATTTCATTCATCACATCCTTCTTGGCCATATCACATCACACGACATATGCTGCAAAAACAAGTTAGACGTCCTCTAATTGTTGTTGCAAGTTTTTTACGTGGCTGCTATAGGTTTCTAGCAAGAACGTTTCTTACCTACGCCAAAACCACAACGTGATATGCCATTGCTATTTACCCTTCATAAGGACCCTTTTCATTGAATCTGATCCGACTAAAGTGGGAGAGACTGGCACCCGCTAGCCACCTTATGCAACAAGTGCATGTCAGTCAGTGGAACCTGTCTCACATGAGTGTACGTGTAAGGTCGGTCCAGGCCGCTTCATCCCACAATACCGTCGAAACAATATAGGACTAGTAACGGTAAGCATATTGAACAAAATCAACGCCCACAACAACTTGTGTTCTACTTGTGCATAGAAACTACGCAATAGACGTAGCTCATGATGCCACTGGTGGTGAACGTAGGAAAAAATCAAAATTTTCTACGCATCACCAAGATCAATCTATGAAGATTCTAGCAACAAGAGAGGGAGAGGGAGTGCATCTTCATACCCTTGAAGATCGCTAAGCAGAAGCGTTACAAGAACGCGGTCGGTGGAGTCGTTCACGAAGCGATTCAGATCGCGGCTGAATCCGATCTAAGCACCGAACAACGGTGCCTCCGTGTTCAACACACGTACAGCCCGGGGACATATCCTCCTTCTTGATCTAGCAAGGGGAGAGGAGAAGTTGAGGGAGAACTCCGACAACACGACGGCATGGTGGTGATGGAGCTCGTGGTTCTCCGGCAGGGCTTCGCCAAGCACTACGGAGGAGGAGGAGGTGTTGGAGGAGGGAGAGGGCTGCGCCAGGGGAAGGGTGCGGCTGCCCTCTCTCTCCCTCACTATATATAGGGGGAAGGGAGGAGGGGGAGGCTCCCTAGGGTTCCCTAGGGGAGGGGCGGCGGCCACAGGGGAAACCCTAGATGGGTTTGGGCGCCCCCATCCCCTAGGAAACTTGCCCCCCAAGCCGGAAGGGGCGGCTGCCCTAGGGGTGGCGCCCCCACCTCTCCTGGTTACATGAGATGGGGTGGGGGGGCACTCAGCCCCTTAGTGGGCTGATGTTCCCTCTCCCCTTGGCCCATAAGGCCCCCCAACGCTTGCCGGGTCCTCTGAAACCCCTTTCGGACACGCTGGTCATCACCTGGTACCCCCGGAACAATTCCGGACTCCAATACCCTTCGTCCAATATACCTATCTTCACCTCTGGACCATTCCAGAGCTCCTCGTCATGTCAGGGATCTCATCCGGGACTCCGAACAACCTTCGGTAACCACATACTATTTCCCATAACAACTCTAGCGTCACCGAACCTTAAGTGTGTAGACCTTACGGGTTCGGGAACCATTCAGACATGACCGAGATGTTCTCCGGTCAATAACCAAAAGCAGGATCTGGATACCCATGTTGGCTCCCACATGTTCTACGATGATCTCATCGGATGAACCACAATGTCAAGGATTCAAGCAATCCCGTATGCAATTCCCTTTGTCTATCGGTATGTTACTTGCCCGAGATTTGATCATCAGTATCCCAATACCTCATTCAATCTCATTACCGGCAAGTCACTTTACTCATTCAGTAATGCATGATCCGATGACTAACTACTTAGTCACATTGAGCTCATTATGATGATGCATTACCGAGTGGGCCCAGAGATACCTCTCCGTCTCACGGAGTGACAAATCCCAGTCTTGATTCGTGGGAACCCAACAGACACTTTCGGAGATACCCGTAGTGCACCTTTATAGCCACCCAGTTATGTTGTGACGTTTGGCACACCCAAAGCATTCCTACGGTATCCGGGAGTTGCACAATATCATGGTCTAAGGAAATGATACTTGACATTAGAAAAGCTTTTAGCAAACAAACTACACGATCTTGTGCTATGCTTAGGATTGGGTCTTGTCCATCACATCATTCTCCTAATGATGTGATCCTGTTATCAATGACATCCAATGTCCATGGTCAGGAAACCATAACCATCTATTGATCAACGAGCTAGTCAACTAGAGGCTCACTAGGGACATGTTGTGGTCTATATATTCACACATGTATTACGGTTTCCAGTTAATACAATATAGCATGAACAATAGACAATTACCATGAACAAGGAAATACAATAATAACCATTTTATTATTGCCTCTAGGGCATATTTCCAACATGAACCGCTGAGCATCAACCTGTGCATATAAAGGGATGACCCGGCGGCGGTTTAGGGACAAGAAACAACAGATCGAGATCTAGGCAAAGTGTATTCACTCCCTGGTCATCGAAACCCTAGCAATTCCACCTCAACTGGATTAGGCTTTACCTTCACCGCAGGGGCCGAACCAGTATAAACTCATTGCAGCATTTGTCCCGCTTTAACCCATTTAAGCTAACTATGTTGCGATGTCTCCACGACTAAGTCCTCACACTAGGACATCTGCCGTGACAAAACCACGACAAATATGTCATTAGCTCGCTCCATTCTTCCGGAGAACGGAGTTTTAGTCATCTTGCCCATGAGGCATGGTTCGCAAGTATCAAATGATTCATAATCAAGTGATTCCAAAAGCCCATCTGCATGGAGTTTCTTCATGCGCTTTACACCAATATGACCTAAACGGTAGTGCCACAAATATGTTGGACTATCATTATCAACTTTGCATCTTTTGGCATCAATATTATGAATATGTGTATCACCACAATTGAATTTCAGTAAACCATTTATATTGAGTGTATGACCATAGAAGGCTTTATTCATGTAAATAGAACATCCATTATTCTTTGACTTAAATGAATAACCGTATTGCAATAAACATGATCCAATCATATTCATGCTCAACACAAACACAAAATAACATTTTTTAGGTTCAAAACTAATCCCGAAGGTAAAGGGAGTGTGCGATGGTGATCTTATCAACCTTGGAATCACTTCCAACACACATCGTCACCTCGCCCTTAACTAGTATCTTGTTCACTTTGCAACTCCTGTTTCGAGTTACAAATCTTAGCAACTGAACCGGTATCAAATACCCAAGGTCTTGCTACCTCTTGAGCTTGCGTTGGTTTTTTCCTTGAAGAGGAAAGGGTGATGCAGCAAAGTAGAGTATGTATTTCCCTCAACTTTTGAGAACCAAGGTATCGATCCAGTAGGAGACAACGCACAAGCCACCGAATACCTGCACAAACAAACACCAACTTGCACCCAACGTGACAAAGGGATTGTCAATCCCTTCATGGTTATTTGCAAAGTGAGATCTGATATAGATGGATAAACAGTAAAGTAATATTTTTGGTAATTTTGGTTTATGGAACGGAAAGTAAAAGATTGCAAAGAAAGTAAATGGGAAACTAAAATTGTAGATCGGAAACTTATATGATGGAAAATAGAAGATTATATGATGGAAAATAGACCCGGGGGCCATAGGTTTCACTAGAGGCTTCTCTCAAGATAGAAAATATTACGGTGGTTGAACAAATTACTGCCGAGCAATTGATATAAAAGCGCAAAGTTATGATGATATCTAAGGCAATGATCATGAATATAGGCATCATGTCCGTATCAAGTAGACCGACTCCTTCCTGCATCTACTACTATTACTCCACACATCGACCGACTCCTGCCTGCATCTAGAGTATTAAGTTCATAGAACAAAGTAACGCATTAAGTATGATGACATGATGTAGCGGGATAAACTCAAGCAATATGATGAAATCCCCATCTTGTTATCCTCGATGGCAACAATACATACGTGTCGGTTTCCCTTCTGTCACTAGGATCGAGCACCGCAAGATTGAACCCAAAGCTAAGCACTTCTCCCATTGCAAGAAAAACCAATCTAGTTGGCCAAACCAAATCGATAATTCTAAGAGACTTGCAAAGATATCAAACCATGCATATAAGAATTCAGAGGAGAATCAAATAATATTAATAGATAAGCTGATCATAAATCAACAATGCATCGGATCTCGGCAAACACACTGCAAAAATGTATTACATCGAATAGATCTCCAAGAACATCGAGGAGAACATGGTATTGAGAATCAAAGATAGAGAAGATGTCATCTAGCTACTAGCTATGGACCCGTAGGTCTGTGGTAAACTACTCACACTTCATCGGAGAGGCAATGGCATTGATGTAGAAACCCTCCATGATTGAATCCCCTCCGGTAGGACACCGGAAAAGGCCCCTAGATGGGATCTCACGGGTACAGAAGGTTGCGGCGGTGGAAAAGTGGTTTCGTGCCTCCCCTGGGAGGTTTTGGGATATTTGAGAATATATAAGCGGAAGAAATAGGTCGGTGGAGTCATGAGGGGCCCACAAGGGTTGGGGGCGCGCCTCCCAACCTTGTGGCCGCCTCGTGGCTTTCCTAACTTGCACTCCAAGCCCTCTGGATGTCTTCTAGTCCAAGAAAAATCGTCGTGAAAGTTTCATTCCGTTTGGACTCTGTTTGGTATTCCTTTTCTGCGAAACTCTAAAACAAGGGAAAAAACAGGAACTGGCAATGGGCTCTAGGTTAATAGGTTAGTCACAAAAATAAGAGTATAAAATATCATATTAATGCATACAAAACATCCAAAACAGATAATATAATAGCATGGAACAATCAAAATTATAGATACATTGGAGACGTATCAAGCATCCCCAAGCTTAATTCCTGCTCGTCCTCGAGTAGGTAAATGATAAAAACAGAATTTTTGATGTGGAATGCTACCTAACATATTTATCCATGTAATTCTCTTTATTGTGGAATGAATGTTCAGATCCGTATGATTCAAAACAAATGTTTAATATTGACATAAAAACAATAATACTTCAAGCATACCAACAAAATAATTATGTCTTCTCAAAATAACATGGCCAAAGAAAGCTTATCCCTACAAATCATATAGTCTGGCTATGCTCCATCTTCATCACACGAAATATTCAAATCATGCATAACCCCGATAACAAGCCAAACAATTGTTTCATACGTTTGATGTTCTCAAACTTTTTGAACTTTCACGCAATACATGAGCCTGAGCCATGGACATAGCACTATAGGTGGAATAGAAGGTGGTTGTGGAGAAGACAAAAAAGAAGGAGATAGTCTCACATCAACTAGGCGTGTGAACGGGATATGGAGATGCCAATCAATAGATATAAATGTGAGTGAGTAGAGATTGCCATGCAACTGATGCAATAGAGCTATAAGTTTATGAAAGCTCAAAAAGAAAACTAAGTGGGTGTACATCCAACTAGCTTTCTCATGAAGACCTAGGGCATTTTGGGGAAGCCCATCGTTGGAATATACAAGCCAAGTTCTATAATGAAAAATTCCCATTAGTATATGAAAGTGACAATATAGGAGACTCTCTATCATGAAGATCATGGTGCTACTTTGAAGCACAAGTGTGACAAAAGGATAGTAACATTGTCCCTTCTCTCTTTTGTCTCTTTTTTGGGCCTTTCTCTCTTTTTTTTATTTCATCACATGGGACAATGCTCTAATAATGAAGATCATCACACTTTTATTTACTTACAACTCAAAAATTACAACTCGATACTAGAACAAAATATGGCTCTATATGAATGCCTCCGGTGGTGTACCGGGATGTGCAATGAATCTAGAGCGACATGTATAAAAAAGATGAACGGTGGCTTTGCCACAACTACGATGTCAACTATATGATCATGTAAAGCAATATGACAATAATGGAGCGTGGCATAATAAACGGAACGGTGGAAAGTTGCATGGCAATATATCTCGGAATGGCTATGGAAATGCCATAATAGGTAGGTATGATGGCTGTTTTGAGGAAGGTATATGGTGAGTTTATGGTACGGCGAAGGTTGCGCGGTACTAGAGAGGCTAGCAATGGCGGAAAGGTGAGAGTGCGTATAATCCATGGACTCAACATTAGTAATAAAGAACTCACATACCTATTGCAAAATTCAATTAGTCATTGAAACAAAGTACTACGCGCATGCTCCTAGGGGGGAAGATTGGTAGGAAAAGACCATCGCTCGTCCCCGACCGCCACTCATAAGGAAGACAATAAAAAATATCTCATGCTCCAACTTTGTTACATAATGATTCACCATACGTGCATGCTACGGGACTCACAAACCTTAACACAAGTATTTCTAAAATTCACAATTACTCACTAGCATGACTCTAATATCACCATCTTCATATCTCAAAACAATCATAAGGAATCAAACTTCGCATAGTATTCAATGCACTTTATATGAAAGTTTTTATTATATCCCTCTTGGGTGCCTCTCATATTAGGACTAGTTTTATAACCCAAGCAAATTACCATGCTGTTTTAAAGACTCTCAAAATATATAAGTGAAGTGCGAGAGTTCATCAATTTCTATAAAATAAAACCACCGCCGTGCTCTAAAAAGATATAAGTGAAGCACTAGAGCAAATTTGCCTAGCTCAAAAGATATAAGTGAAGCACATAGAGTATTCAAATAAATCATGATTCATGTGTGTCTCTCTCAAAAGGTGTGTACGGCAAGTATGATTGTGGAAAACTAAAAATCAAAGACTCAACTCATACAAGACGCTCCAAGCAAAACACATATCATGTGGTGAATAAAAATATAGCCTCAAGTAAAGTTACCGATAGACGAAGACGAAAGAGGGATGCCTTCCGGGCATCCCCAAGCTTAGGATCTTGGTTGTCCTTCAATATTACCTTGGAGTGCCTTGGGCATTCCCAAGCTTAGGCTCTTGCACTCCTTATTCCATAGTCCATCAAATCCTTACCCAAAACTTGAAAACTTCACAACACAAAACTCAACAGAAAATCTCATAAGCTCCGTTAGTATAAGATAATAAATCACCACTTTTGGTACTATTGTGAACTCATTCTTTATTTATATTGGTGTAATATCTACTGTATTCCAACTTTCCCATGGTTCATACCCCCCGATACCAGCCATAGATGCATCAAAATAAGCAAACAACACGCGAAAAACAGAATCTGTCAAAAACAGAAAAGTCTGTAGCAATCTGGAGATTACAAATACTTCTGTAACTCCAAATATCCTAAGAAATTAGGACGATCTAAGAAATTTGTCATTAATCTTCTTCAAAAAGAATTAGTATTTTATCGCACTTCTGCTAAAAATTAAAATTAATCTCCTGGGGGTAAAAGTTTCTGTTTTTCAGCAAGATCAAATCAACTATCACCGTAAGCTATCCCAAAGGTCTTACTTGGCACACAAAAACTAATTAAGACATAAAACCACATATAACCAGAGGCTAGATGAAATATTTATTGCAAAACAGAACCTAAAAAGAAAAAACTAAAATAAAATTGGGTTGCCTCCCAACAAGCGCTATTGTTTAACGCCATTAGCTAGGCTAAAAACATGAATAGATCTAAGTGTTATCATCTTTGGCATGCAATCCATAAGTGGCTCTCATAATAGATTTATAAGGTAATTTAATTTTCTTTCTAGGGAAATGTTCCATGTCTTTCCTTAATGGAAATTGAAATCTAATGTTTCCTTCTTTCATATCAATAATTGCACCAATCGTTCTAAGGAAAGGTAAACCAAGAATAATAGGACATGTAGGATTGCAATCTATATCAAGAACAATGAAATCTATGGGCACATAATTACTATTTGCAACAATAAGAAAACCATTAATCCTTCCCATAGGTTTCTTAATAGTGGAATCCGCAAGATGCAAATTTAAGGAGCAACCATCAAATTCACGGAAACCTAACACATCACATAAAGTTTTTGGAATCGTGGAAACACTAGCACTCAAATCACACAAAGCATGGCATTCATAATCTTTAATCTTAATCCAAATAGTAGATTCCCAGTAATCATAAAGTTTTCTAGGGATAGAAACTTCCAATTCAATATTTTCTTCAAAATATTGCATCATAGCATCAACGATATGTTTAGTGAAAGCTTTGTTTTGATTATAAGCATGAGGAGAATTCAACATGGATTGCAACAAGGAAATTCAATCTATTAAAGAACAATTATCATAATTAAATTCCTTGAAATCCAAAAGAGTGGGCTCATTGCTATATAAAGTTTTGACCTCTCTAATCCCACTTTTATCAATTTTTGCATCAAGATCTAAAAACTCTGAATCATAGGGACGCCTTTTAACTAAAGTTGACTCATCTCCAATCCCATATTTATCAAGATTTACATTGGAAAACAAAGATTTAATAGGAGTCACATCAATCACTTTAAGATCTTCACCATTATTCTCACGGAAACTAGAGAACACGCTTTTATAAACCAGTCTTTTTTTGCGCGCATCTTAGCGGCTCTTTCTTGCACTCATCAATGGAAAATCTCATGGCTTTGAGAGACTCATTGATATCAATCTTAGGTGGAATAGATCTAAGTTTCAAATAATCAACATCAAGAGAAATTTTATCCACGTTGCTAGCCAAATCATCAATCTTAAGCAATTTTTCTTCAATCAAAGCATTGAAATTCTTTTGCGAACTTATAAATTTTTTAACACTATTCTCAAAATTATAGGGCATCTTATTATAATTTCCATAAGAGTTGTTGTAGGAATTACCATAATTATTAGAGGAATTACCAGGAAACGGCCTAGGATTAAAATTACCTCTATACGCGTTATTACCAAAATTGTTCCTACCAACAAAATTTACATCCATAGATTCATTATTATTCTCAATAAAAGTAGACAAAGGCATATCATTAGGATCAGTAGGAGCACTCTTGCTAGCAAATAATTTCATAAGATCGTCCATCTTTCCACTCAAAACATTAATCTCTTCAATGGAATGCACTTTTTTACTAGTGGAAGATCTTTCGGCATGCCATTGAGAATAATTAACCATAATATTATCTAGGAGTTTAGTAGCTTATCCTAAAGTAATTTCCATAAAAGTACCTCCCGCGGCTGAATCTAAAAGATTGCTAGAAGCAAAATTCAATCCGGCATAAAAATATTGTATAATCATCCACAAATACAAACCATGAGTAGGGAAATTTTGTATCATCAATTCCATACTCTCCCAAGATTGTGCAACATGTTCATGATCAAGTTGCTTAAAATTCATAATATCGTTCCTAAGGGAGATGATCTTAGCGGGAGGGAAATACTTGGAAACAAAAGCATCTTTGCACTTATTCCATGAATCAATATTATTTTTAGGCAAAGATGAAAACCAAGTTTTAGCACGATCTTGAAGTGAGAACAGAAATAGCTTCAATTTAACAATATCATTATCCACATCTTTTTTATTTTTCATATCACACAAATCAACAAAATTATTAAGATGGGATGCGGCATCTTCATTGGGAAGGCCGGAAATTTGATCTTTCATAACAAGATTCAGCAAAGTGGTATTAATTTCACAAGATTCCGCATTAGTAGCGGGAGCAATCGGAGTACTAATAAAATCATTGTTGTACGTATTGGAAAAGTCACACAATTTGGTATTGTCTTGAGCCATCGTGACAAAGCAAGCAATCCAACAAACAAGCACACAAAAATCAAGTGGAGAAGACGAACGGAAGAGGGGCGAAGAAAAGGCAAATCTTTTCGAAAATTGTTTTAGACGTGGGGAAGAGGAAAACGAGAGGCAAATGGCAAATAATGTAATGCGAGGGATGAGAGTTTATGATGGGTACTTGGTATGTCTCGGCTTGGCGTAGATCTCCCCGGCAACGGCGCTAGAAATTCTTCCTGCTACCTCTTGAACTTCCGTTGGTTTTTCTCTTGAAGAGGAAAGGGTGATGCAGCAAAGTAGAGTACGTATTTCCCTCAGCTTTTGAGAACCAAGGTATCAATCCAGTCGGAGATAACGCACAAGCCACTGAATACCTGCACAAACAAACACCAACTTGCACCCAACGCGACAAACGGGTTGTCAATCCCTTCACGGTTATTTGCAAAGTGAGATCTAATATAGATGGATAAACAGTAAAGTAATTTTTGACAGTAAAAGATTGCAAAGAAAGTAAATAGGAAACTAAAATTGTAGATCGGAAACTTATATGATGGAAAATAGAAGATTATATGATGGAAAATAAACCTGGGGGCCATAGGTTTCACTAGAGGCTTCTCTCAAGATAGAAAATATTACGGTGGGTGAACAAATTACTGCCGAGCAATTGATAGAAAAGCACAAAGTTATGACGATATCTAAGGCAATGATCATGAATATAGGCATCACATTCGTATCAAATAGACCGACTCCTTCCTGCATCTACTACTATTACTCCACACATCGACCGACTCCTGCCTGCATCTAGAGTATTAAGTTCATAGAACAGAGTAACTCATTAAGTACGATGACATAATGTAGCGGGATAAACTCAAGCAATATGATGAAAACCCGTCTTGTTATCCTCAATGGCAACAATACAATACGTGTCGGTTCCCCTTCTGTCACTAGGATCGAGCATCGCAAGATTGAACCCAAAGCTAAGCACTTCTCCCATTGCAAGAAAAGCCAATCTAGTTGGCCAAACCAAATCGATAATTCGAAGAGACTTGCAAAGATATCAAATCATGCATATAAGAATTCAGAGGAGATTCAAATAATATTCATAGATAAGCTGGTCATAAATCCACAATTCATCGGATCTCGGCAAACAAACCGCAAAAAAGTATTACATCGAATAGATCTCTAAGAACATCGAGGAGAACATGGTATTGAGAATCAAGAGAGAGAAGAAGCCATCTAGCTACTAGCTATGGACCCGTAGGTCTGTGGTAAACTACTCACGCTTCATCGGAGAGGCAATGGTGTTGATGTAGAAGCCCTCCATGATCGAATCCCCCTCCCACGGGACGCCGAAAAAGGACCCTAGATGGGATCTCATGGGTACAGAAGGTTGTGGCAGTGGAAAAGTGGTTTCATGGCTCCCCTGGAAGGTTTTGGGATATTTGAGAATATGTAGGCGGAAGAAATAGGTCGGTGGAGTCACGAGGGGCCCACAAGGGTGGGGGGCACGCCCTACCCCCCTGGGCGCGCCTCCCGACCTTGTGGCCGCCTTGTGGTTTTCCTTACGTGCACTCCAAGCCCTCTAGATGTCTTCTAGTCCAAGAAAAATCGTCGCGGAAGTTTCATTCCGTTTGGACTCTGTTTGGTATTCCTTTTCTACGAAACTAAAACAAGGAAAAAACAGGAACTGGCACTGGGCTCTAGGTTAATAGGTTAGTCCCAAAAATAATATAAAATAGCATATTAATGCATATAAAACATCCAAAACAGATAATATAATAGCATGGAACAATCAAAATTATAGATACGTTGGAGACGTATCAGGGCTACTATGAACACTAGTAAAGTACACATCAATAACATGTATATCATATATACCTTTGTTCACATTGCCATCCTTCTTATCCGCCAAATATTTGGGGTAGTTCCGCTTCCAGTGACCATTCCCTTTGTAGTAGAAGCACTCGGTTTCATGCTTAGGTGTAGCTTTGGGCTTGTTCACGGGAGTGGCAACTTGCTTGTCATTCTTCTTGAAGTTCCCTTTCTTTTCCTTTGCCCTTTTTCTTTAAACTAGTGGTCTTGTTAACCATCAACACTTGATGCTCTTTCTTGATTTCTACCTTCACCGATTTCAGCATCGCGAAGAGCTCGGGAATCTTTTCCGTTATCCCTTGCATATTATAGTTCATCATGAAGTTCTAGTACCTTGGTGATGGTGACTAGAGAACTCTGTCAATCACTATATTATCTGGAAGATTAACTCCCACTTGATTCAAGTGATTGTAGTACCCAGACATTCTAAGCACATGCTCATTGGTTGAGCTATTCTCCTCCATCCTGTAGGCAAATTACTTGTCAGAGGTCTCATACCTCTCAACACGGGGATGAGTCTGAAATACCAATTTCAGCTCTTGGAACATCTCATATGCTCTGTGGCGTTCAAAATGTTTTTGAAGTCCCGGTTCTAAGCTGCAAAGTATGTCGCACTAAACTATCAAGTAGTTACCATATGGAGCTTGCAAAACGTTCATAACGTTTCTATCTGCTCCTGCAATAGGTTTGTTACCTAGCGGTGCATCAAGGACATCCTGTGCAACAATGAGGATAATCCTCGGATCACAGACCCAGTCCGCATCATTTCTACTATCGTCTTTCAACTTAGTTTTCTCTAGGAACATATCAAAACTAAGGGAGCTAAATCGCGAGCTATTGATCTACAACATAGATACGAAAATACTATCAGGACTAAGTTCATGATAAATTAAGTTCAATTAATCAAATTACTTAAGAACTCCCACTTAGATAGACATCCCTCAAGTCATCTAAATGATATGTGATCCAAATCAACTAAACCATGTCCGATCATCATGTGAGATGGAGTAGTCATCAATGGTGAACATCTCTATGTTGATCATATCTACTGTATGATTCACGTTCGACCTTTCGGTATCCAGTGTTCCAAGGCCATGTCTGTACATGCTAGGCTCGTCAAGTTTAACCCGAGTATTCCGCATGTGCAAAATTGTCTTGCACCCATATGTGAATGTAGAGCCTTTCACACCCAATCATCACGTGGTGTCTCGGCACGACGAACTGTTGCAATGCTGCATACTCAGGGAGAACACTTATACCTTGAAATTTTAGTAAGGGATCATCTTATAATGCTACTGTCGTACTAAGCAAAATAAGATGCATAAAAGAGAAACATCACATGCAATCAAAATATGTGACATGATATGGCCATCATCATCTTGTGCCTTTGATCTCCATCTCCGAAGCATTGTCGTGATCTCCATTGTCACCGGCTTGACACCTTGATCTCCATCATAGCGGCGTGGTCGCCTCACCAACTATTGCTTCTACAACTATCGCTAACACATAGTGATAAAGTAAAGTAATTACATGGCGTTTTCATTTCATACAATAAAGCAACAACCATAA
This sequence comes from Triticum aestivum, assembly GCF_018294505.1. Lineage (NCBI taxonomy): Eukaryota > Viridiplantae > Streptophyta > Magnoliopsida > Poales > Poaceae > Triticum > Triticum aestivum. The sequence continues at coordinate 577,746,047 of NC_057804.1, forward strand.
GGCTCCTGCCAGTTGCCGATAACTTCTACAAAACATGATCATCTCATACAATAACGTATATCACATCATGTCTTGACCATATCACATCACAACATGCCCTGCAACAACAACTTAGACGTCCTCTACTTTGTTGTTGCAAGTTTTACATGGCTGCTACGGGCTTCTAGCAAGAACCGTTCTTACCTACACATCAAAACCACAACGGTGACTTAACAAGTTTGTTGTTTTAACCTTCAACAAGGACCGGCCACAGTCAAATTCGATTCAACTAAAGTCGGAGAAACAGACACCCGCCAGCCACCTTTATGCAAAGCTAGTTGCATGTCTGTCGGTGGAACCGGTCTCATGAACGTGGTCATGTAAAGTTGGTCTGGGCTGCTTCATCCAACAATACCGCCGAATCAAAATAAGACATTGGTGGTAAGCAGTATGAAGATCACCGCCCACAATTCTTTGTGTTCTACTCGTGCATATCATCTACGCATAGACCTGGCTCGGATGCCACTGTTGGGAAATGTAGCATATAATTTCAAAAATTTCCTACGCTCACGCAAGATCTATCTAGGAGATGCATAGCAACGAGAGGGGGAGAGTGTATCTACATACCCTCGTAGACCAAAAGCGGAAGTGTTTGACAACGCGGTTGATGTAGTCGAACTTCTTCTCGTTCCGACCGATCAAGCACCAAACATACGGCACCTCCGAGTTCTGCACACGTTCAGCTCGATGACGTCCCTCGAACTCTTGATCCAGCAAAGTGTCGAGGGAGAGTTCTGTCAGCACGACGGCGTGGTGACGGTGATGGTGAAGTGATCCGCGCAGTGCTTCGCCTAAGCACTATGTGAATACGACCGCAGGCGTAAACTGTAGAGGGGGGCGCCGCACATGGCTAACCACTGTTGGTGTGTGTTCTAGCGGTGCCCTCCCCCCCCCCACACACACACACATATATATATATATATATATATATATATAGGTTGGAGGGTAGGAGAGGCAGCCAAGGGGGCGCCCCAAGTAGGAGGAATCCTACTTGGGCGCCTCCCAATTCGGGCTCCCCCCTTCCATAACTTCCGGAGGGGGGAGGAAGGAGTAGGGAGGAGGGAAGGAAGGGGAGGCCGAATCCCTCCCCTTCCTTCTCTCTTCCCCCTCTTTTCTTGGCACTGGTCTGTCCCCTTCTTGGTCCATTAGGCCCATATAGTTGCCGGGGGGGTGCCTGGAACCCCTTCAGGTGACCCGATATGTACTCGGTACTCCCAGAACACTTCCGGTGTACAAATATCATCCTCCTATATATGAATCTTTACCTCTTGACCATTTCAAGACTCCTCATCATTTCCGTAATCTCACCCTCACATAAACTCATATAATACAAAATCATCGTCGAACGTTAAGCGTGCGGACCCTACAGGTTCGAGAACTAGGTAGACATGACCGAGACACCTCTCCGGTCAATAACCAATAGCAGAACCTGGATGCTCATATTGGCTCCTACATATTTTACGAAGATCTTTATCGGTCGAACCGTTATGACAACATACGTTATTCCCTTTGTCATCGATATGTTACTTGCCCGAGATTTGATCGTCGGTATCTTCATACCTAGTTCAATCTCGTTACCAGCAAGTCTCTTTACTCGTTCTGTAATGCATCATCCCGCAACTAACTCATTATTCACTTTTCTTGCAAGGCTTCTTATGATGTGCATTACTGAGAGGGCCCAGAGATACCTCTCCGATACTCGGAGTGACAAATTCTAATCTCGATCTATGCAAACCCAACAAACACCTTCGGAGATACCTGTAGAGCATCTTTATAATCACCCATTTATGTTGTGACGTTTGATAGCACAAAAGGTATTCCTCCGGTATTCAGGAGTTGCATAATGTCATAGTCAAAGGAATATGTATATGACATGAAGAAAGCAATAGCAATAAAACTGAATGATCAATATGCTAAGCTAATGGATGGGTCTTGTCCATCACATCATCCTCCTAATGATGTGATCTCGTTCATCAAATGACAACTCATGTCTATAGTTAGAAAACTTAACCATCTTTGATTAACGAGCTAGTCTAGTAGAGGCTTACTAGGGACACGGTGTTTTGTCTATGTATCCACACATGTATCAAGTTTCCGGTTAATACAATTCTAGCATGAATAATAAACATTTATCATGATATAAGGAAGTATAAAATAACAACTTTATTATTGCCTCTAGGGCATATTTCCTTCAATTTCCCGTCGGATGAGTAATTTGATTTGAGTGAAGAAGAGGACATTGCTATGCTAGTGGCGATGCACAAGAGGAAGGCGACGAAGTACGACGGTTTCATGTATGGTCATGCATTCATTCGGAGAGAACGGGTTGAGGCGCACAAGAGGTTGATGCGCAACTATTTGGCTTCACCACCCGTTTTTCGGAGAGCACTTCTATCTTCTATGTCAAACAATTTGCAAAGACTATGGTAGAAGTGTTTGGTGCAGAGTACTTGAGAGCACCCAATGCTCGGGACACTTAGAGGCTTTTGGAGATGAACAAAGCTCATGGGTTTCCTGGTATGCTAGGATCCATCGTTTGCATGCATTGGAAATGGAAAAAATGCCCAAAAGCATGGCATGGATAGTTCAAGGGTCATGGGAAGGATGCCACTATCATTCTTGAGGCCGTTTCCGATCAAGAAACATGGTTTTGGCATTCATACTTTGGGATGCCTGGATCTTGCAATGACATCGACGTGCTCGACCGATCACCTCTTTTTGCCAAGTTAGCAAATGGAGAAGCACCACCGGTGACCTTCAAAGCAAATGGCCGCACATACAACTATGGGTACTATCTTGAGGATGGGATCTACCTGAGGTAGAGTACTTTTGTCAAGCCAATTGCTAAACCCCAAGGTAAGAAAGAACTCATCTTTCACAATGCGCAAGCGGTGGCTAGGAAAGATGTTGAGAGGGCTTTTGGGAGTTTGCATTCCCAATTTACTATTGTGCAAGGACCATCTAGATTCTGGGATCAAAACACACTTTGGTATACCATGACCGCTTGCGTGATCATGCATAACATGCTCATTGAGAATGGGTGTGGACAAATTTTGGATTACACCTTCTATCATTTGATGGGCATAAGTGTTATGCCAATGAGAAAAGAGGAGCAAATCAAACATTTCATGAAGGTGTACAATGAAATTAGAGACTCTGATGCGCACGATCAACTTCGGAAGGATTTGATGGAAGGGTATTGGAAATGGCACGACGAAAGAGACGCCTAGTTTCATTTTTTGTTTGTTGTATTATGCAAAACTATGTTGTATTTCTGTTCCATTTGATCTTGGGGATTTGATGAATATGTAATAATTTGATATTGTGGACATGTGAAATTTTTTCTTTGATTTTCGGACGTTTTATTTCAATTTGTGAGGCTGAACAGTAGCCGTGCGGCCGTCAACAGCTTTTACATCTCTAGTTTGCATCTTCTCTTGGAGTTGCTCTTTTACATCTTCAATATGCATCATCTATTGAAGTTGCCTCTTTTTTGGAGATGTAAAAAGCATTTTTTGGAGATGTATATTTTTACATCTCGTTTTTATATCTCCAAATTTGCATCTTCTATTGGAGATGCTCCAATTGATCCTTGCTAATTCTATTTATTTCAACATACACACATAAGCCATGCACATAGTTTTGCAACATAGTTTTGCACAATACAACAAACAAACCTTATCAAAGGCCCACCCAACATGCATGGCAAAAAAATCCATTATATTATTTTACTACCTATATTCAACAAATATTTTCAACTATACAATATATAATATATGTTTTAAGTTTTTTTCATATACTGCTAATTTAAATGTTTCTTACAACCAAATCTTATTGAAATGTGTTACAAGATATTATCCAAGCAATGCATGTGGTATCATCTAGTTTCACTAGTATACAGAATCGAGCATTGAAGGTGGTTCTCATACACAAACCGGCGCTAGTTTTCAGTTCCGCCTCAAAGGCTACGTCGCTAATGCTCCGCACAGGGCAGATGGTTGTGGAAACTGCCTCCAATATCATGGACAACAATACCCTTCTTGCCACATGCAGTTTCGTACAAATAATCGTCTTCATTTTGTATGTTAGGGTCATAAATGTTTCCTTTTAGGTACTCGCCCCTGCTAGTGATAGTCAATGATAGTTAGATGAAACACTCCAAGCTGGAAGTAAACATTCAAATAAACAGACATATTCCATACATCATTCAATTACACAAAGCTTTGCATCTCATAACAGACATGCATATAGAATTGAAATTTCATAGCAAAATACATTTAGGCACTTCGCAACCAACATATGAAACATATGCAAAAACCTAAAAAGGGGTCATGGGAAAACGTTAACGTCCTTAACAGTTTGATCCTTTATGTTGGCTTGGGTACGGACGAGGCTTCTCTTCTCTTCAAAATTTTGTGCAGTGCAACTAAAACATAAAACACCCGCAAGAAAAATATATTTCATTTAGATATACTTGAGTTTTACATCAGTATGCGGTGCAACAGAATGATTATCTCCCCATTGTGCACATCATCTCTTTCAGGATGCCTACTCAGGCTAGCACAGACTCATACATAACATCTCGGTCAAAGATTCTGGAATGTTTTAGCATGAACTCTGAGACCGTTAGAGAGGCTCGGAACCAATATCCAGAATGAAGAGTGTGGAGGACCAGGTGCCTGCCCCTCCACCTTCCACTTCTCTTAAATTTTCTTGTGCAATGCAACTAAAATAAATAAAAACCGCATGCAAAAAAAATTAGATCTTATTGGGTTATATTTGACATAAGTTTGTTGGGAGGTCAACACATAGGTATATAATCTTGAAGGAAGAGAGACAAAGATTCAGACCTCAGATAATGTAATTAACCTTAATATTTTACATTAAAGGTGTAACTGCTTTGACAAGCATGAGTTAAAGAATTTTGTTTATTCTTCAATACACAAAATGTCAAAGGTAGCCACGCCTATGATACAAGTAAAGGTTACCGGTTTATCATTGTAAAACAAAGACTTAACTTTCTTATCTCGTAATTTTATTTCTATAAATTTTTTCTCATTGTCCTAGGGAAGCTAATATGGCGGCAGATTTGTTGGCTAGGAATTCTGAGGTTTCTAGAACTATTATGTGGAAATCAGTGCCTCCGGATTTTCTGCTAGATGTATTGGCAAACGATGTATCGCTGTTTTCACATGAAATATAAACCGCCATGATGGCTTTTCCCTAAAAAAAGACTTAACTATACTCCCTCCTTTTCGGTTTACGTGGACAATCTTAGAAATCTCATCAACTAAAACCTTCATATAAGCAGCAACTAATCATAGAAAAAAGATATAAGCATACAATCACTAACCGTAGAGGCAACAACTATCCATACAAAAATATATAATCCATGGAGAAACATTGGGAGCTCACAGTGCCGGAGATTCGGAGCCTACCAAACACACGCTAACTGATCTCTGGAACGGGTGGCCAACATAACATGATTTATTTTTTCTAAATTTAAGTATGGTAAACATGTGGCACGATGATACCATTGATAAACATTACATTCCTTAATCATACATTTCAAACTTAACTCCTAATAAGCCATGTCGCGGTTTTACTAGTCACGTCGATCCTACCATATTGCTTGATCAAAGGTTGCTATGCGTGTGTAGCAGCAACAGTGATTACTTATAGCTTGGTAAAAAAGAGTTCCCAGATATAGTAAGCTGTGTGACCCACGTCCTACCGTAAAACCTCCGTCTCAGTGAATAAGTCATTTGCGTAGTTCTAGGTCGAAGATTTAACTATCTAAATATGTATTATATGTGACAAAAAATATATATTTAGAAACTACATTCGTGTAGAAATCTAGTGATATATTTTTCATGACATATAACACATATTTAATTTCTCAAATCGATGACCTAGAACTACGCGAATGACTTATTCACCTAGACGGAGGTAGCTAGTTTCAAACTTAACTCCTAGGAAGTGATGTCCCACGTCCTACCATAGCTAGTTTTAATTAAGAAGAAAGATGTGGGACATCAAGTTTTTAATCCGCTAGTTTTAATTAAGAAGGAAGATGTGGGACATAAAGTTTTAAATCTGCAAAATAAATTCCACCCACATGATTCGAACTTGGCTCTACCAAAGGCCGCGGTCTTCTCACTGGGCTAGATGCCCATCCACTCCCCTTCCCTTCTAATCCCTTTAATTCCCTTCCGATGCCTGCCATTTTGGTTCATTCGTTTAAACCCTTTGACATGGGGATCATTCGGATCCAAGTAGTGTACATCAAGCAAAAGCTCGTTACATGCAAGCATACAAGCTCAATAGAGCTGAAATATGTCTGCATATAAATGAAACATCCTCATCGTTTGAACTGAACTATGTTAAACATCAGTCTATTACTGTACTATAAAGTCTAAAAGCGAAACACTTTCCTTGTAAATAGAGGTAAATATTCCTGGTTAAAGAAAAAAGAAGCAGCTTTTCATACACATGCAACATATGGATGGTCCAGAAGATGTTCTCTGACCAAAGCAAACTGCCAATTGTTTTTTTTTTACTGCAAATAAATTCGAATAGCTAAGCATCGCCAATTACAGAAAATGCAGCCATGATGAGCACACTAGCGATCAGCTGCTTCAAAACTCAAGTTAGGGCGCGCTTAGGATCTGTGTAATTTAATACGGAGGTGTTTAACTTAGCGAAAAGGTGTATCTTACTTTATAGTTAAAAAGACGCGCCTAAGCAAGCACTTAAGTGCGCCCAGGCTTTAGGTGATAGCAAAATGCCTAGCGCATAACTGCGCATAAGCATACGCTTTGATCAAAAAAGCACAAAGCGGTGGCAAAACACACAATTAACGTCTAGCACTTTTTTGAACTACGATCTTACCAGCCAACTAAGTAATTTCCAGCCGGAAACAAAACGATGGGCTGAGACGTGTACTCCCTCCATTCCTATATACTAGACCTTTTAGAGATTCCAATATGCACTACATATGGCAAAATAAGTGAATCTACACTCTTAAATATGTCTACATACAGATGTATGTAGTCCGTATTGAAATCTCTAAAAGGGCTTGTATTTAGAAACTGAGGGAGTATTTTTTACGGGGGTAATTAAGAGGAAAACGATAATCCAAATAGGGCCTTATAACACAAGACACGTGACTCGCCTCAACAACAACGAAAAGAAGGCTGATACAACAAGCCATCTACTTCTTGGTTCAGAAACCATATAAACACACAGGCATTCGATCTTCCTTTACCCAACATGCAACCAATCAAATGGATCGACACAACAGCAGCAAAGCAAGGAGGTCTCCTCACGCTAGGAGGGCCAAATAACCTTGTCACAGCAAGCATACGTTGAAGGGAGGCACTCTTACGAGAGTCACATTTCAGGCTCTGGTTAGCCCCATCCCACACTATACAGGGTTTAGGGAATGTGCTAGATAATAGTTAGACTAACAATTAAGTTCGATGACCTGGTAGTTCTCACTGCTCAAGTTGTGCTGACAGTGCGACTTGCTCTAATTCACCTGCACATACCACATACAGAGGATATCTTCCTAGCTGTCAGGTGACTGAACGTCGGGCTTGTCGACAGGCACCTGTATAGAAGATTTGCATTGACGCAAGCTTACGCTTCAGTTTGCACATAAGATGTACCAACCTTTCAAATAGTGAAATGTTGTATACGTTGGCACGTACCTTGTGTCCAGCTCCGAGGATCCAGTAGAAGTTCAGGTTCTGGTATGATCTAGCGTATGCCTTCACGGGGTTGAGGCAGCGCGCTGGAGAATCACAGTATCGCAAAGCCTGCCTTGGCGTGCTCAAGAAACTCTTCAGACCAGCCCATCTGAAAAACATGATCATGTTAAAAGGTTAGAAAACAAGCACCTCTATATGCGAGTATTTCGATGCTACAAGTGTGCACTACGATTTTGAATTAAGATATTACGTACATGGATTATGGTACTAATCGACCCGTCTTTGTGCTGTTACAGTGTCCATCATTCACTACTGAGTGTGACTCGTGGATGACGCCATTATGTGGAAGCGCTGGTCTGTGTCCTCCTTCCCACAAACGTACCTCCCTCCCTCTCTCTGCCTACACACTCCCTCTCTCTTTAACAGCTTCAAATATCAAACAGGGTGGAGGGCTAAGCTCCTCTTCTGCACCGCCAGCTAGGCTAACCCTCACCTCCTTCGTTTTCGACTCCCTCGCCACCTACTTCATGTCAGTTTTCCAACTCCCCAAAAAAGTTTTGAGGCGCTCGACGCAATCCGACGTGCTTTCTTCTGGACCATGGAGGAGACCTGTACGGGGGCGAAATGTCTTATAGTGTAGCGGGATGTTTGCAAACCAAAAAAATACAGTGGTCTAGGCATCAAAGATCTTCAAACCCAGAATAATTACTTGCTTATGAAATTTGTTTTGCAATGTTTAGCCTCCCCCACCCCCCTTCCTTGGGTTTCCAGCTGGAAATGGTTTGTGCTCCTGTGTATCTAAAGCCACAAACCATTTGTTCCTCCACTGCCCGAAGGCCACCCTAGTTCGGAACACCCTCGGCATTTACCCCTCCAAGCTTCCAAGATCTTTGGTCCATGGCTACCCCTGTGACTCCTGATGGCGATGTGTGGCCTGGGGTTCTCTTGTCCATTCTTTGTTAGATTTGGGACTCCCGGAATGCTGTCGTGGTTCTCCATGAGGATCACACTGCCGTGACTACTATTTCTAATATTTGTGAAGATTTTGAACTTATGACTGTAAGATTTAAGGACCCGCTCGACAAGGTGTCCGCTATGTCTTGGCGCGACTACCCTCTCTGCACAGCTTGTCGTGCCCCTGTAACTCTGCCTTGAAGCCCACGGTATGTATGCTACATTGGCAATGGTGGAATGAAAACATCAAAGTAACATCAGGGAGGAAGGTAAACATAGGAACCTTACTTGAGTTTTTTGACCCAAGCTTCTACACCGATTGTCGAGCATATCACATCGAATTGCCCATTGTAAACCGACACATTTACTCCATATGCTAGCAATTGATCAACCTAACCAAGTAAACATGCATAACATCTCAAACGCCACAAAATTTCATCAGCCAACAAATTAGATCCATTAGAGCTTTGTTTACCTCATTGATTGCTGGCTTCATGTAGGTAGCATTCATTGCTTCGAAAACTTGAATAGCCACTCCTTGCCAACTGCAGTTTAATCAGATATCAGATTACGGTAATTTGAGTAAGATGATATTTTGGGCGGAAAAGAAAAAATATATAGAAGAAAAGTATGCTCACATTATGTTCTTAGGAATAACCTTCAACTTTTCTTTAATGACCCCATTCATGAGACCGTCAATGGTGTTGGGGGTCGACGGAAACACCTGGCTCGTCGATGAGCCTTCGCCTTTGTCAAGCAAGAAATTTAGCATATCCTGCAGAAAGTCATGCATGTTTTATCAATTTGAGCTGAATGGTATTAATATTTTGTTGTGAGAACAGTCTAATAAATGTCTACCAAACATGCCATCAACATGCTATCCATAGTTGTGTCTACTGGTCCAGATGATCTCCTGGCTCTGTTTTACCAGATATGAAATGAGCTCAGGTCAAAAGGTCAACTTGCAAGGCCTGGGGTGCAAGAAGACTCCAACGAGGATCTGAAAGTTGTTATCAGTATTGATAGAAGCAGTGAATAAAGGATATCTGGGCCTCCCAACAATGGTGGGTAGGTCCAAGGATATTGCTTTCAAGCATATTGCTGAAAGAGATTGGGGGGATATACAAGGGTGGAAGGGTCAGAGGCTATCAAAGGAAGGAAAGGAGATCCTAGTAAAATCTGTAATACAAGCCGTTCTGGCCTACACCATGAGCTGTGTTTCTTTTACTAAGTTCCTCAAGCAGCTTACTTCTGTATTTATGTTATGGAAAAATTCTGGTGGGACTTATGCAATGGACAGCGCAAGGTGCATTGGGCCAGCTAGGAGAAGTTCTTTGTGCCAAAGAAATGGGGAGGTGTAGGCTTCAGGGATATGGAGGCTTTCAACCAAACATTTTTGGCTCGGCGAGGTTGGCGGATCCTAGGTTGTCCTGGGTCACTCTCTGCAAGTTTTAAGAGCCTGCTATTTTAGGCACACTGATTTTCTGAATGCTTATAGTTCCCCTCGTGGTGCTTCCCTGACATGGCACAGTATTTTACCTGGAAGGAAGTTGCTTAAACAGGGAATCATCTGAAGAATTGTCAATGGAGAAAAAGTCGATATCTAGCAAGATGATTGGTTACCTCAGAATAGTTGCAGGCACCCTTTGGGAAGGCAAAAGAAAACTAACATTGGCGAAGTGTCTGATCTTCTATTGGCGGGCAATAAACGGTGGAATGAGAACCTTGTGTACTGTTTTGGCATGCTTTGTAGCCAATATGTACCTTACCAAATTTTTGGTTATGACCACAACTTTGGTTTTCGTTTGGTTGGTTGCAACTGTTTGGCATGCCAATGGCTCCTTACCAACTCTACTTCATTTTTTAGTCAAAGTTGGCCAACTCATAGGCACACAAAACCTTGACCAATATTTTGGCTAGCCAAATATTTTATGGGGCAACTCTAGATTCAAACCAAACAAACCCTATGTTACTGATTACTATGCACTTACCACGCCATCACTCTGCTGGTCAATCAAATCAACAAGATTCGTCCACGTCATCTTTGCCGTGGTGAATTGCCCAGCTGCTATCTGCTCTTTTACTATTGCCGCCATTCTGCAAACAACATATCAAATCAGGGCATGCCATTGGAGATCGAGGCAAATAACATGTTGCAGATTTTTACCTGTTGAGAGGGGCAACAGCTTCATCGCTCAGCCTCGACACATCACGCAACAGTTGCGCATATGACAGCTGAAAGGATCAAAGCATTGGTTGGGAAAACCAAGCTTTTTTGCGTAAAAAATGGAACTGCTTTGGTCATTGAGAGACTCAAACAGATTAAAATGATTTAATTACCGCAAAATCATCTGGTGAGATCCAGCTATCCCCAAGCACCACACCCCCTAGTGTGAGCTTGAGGGCCCCGGCGTGGATGGCCTTTGCCACAGAGATTCCAATCTTGGCTCAAGCTTGCCACCATAGGACTCACCGACAAGGAACAGCGGGCTGCTGCACAAGGTGGGTATCTCCTTGGTAAGTGCCTTGAGGAGCTCGATGGCATCAGCAGCGACTTGCACGTCCGTCGTAGCTAGCACGGTTGGGTCCTCCACGTAGCTATACCCGACACCCACTGGTAAGTCCTGCAAACCAACATACTCATTACTTAAACTGCCAATGTCCTTAAATAGTACGTGCAATTAGAACAACTCTTTTACCACGAAGATGAGATCAGCCTTCTGCAGCCACGTCGAGTTGCGTGGCTTCAGATTGACATCCAGTGGCCCGATCCCCTGGAAGTTGCCACCCCCGACGCCTGACCCTCCCTGAAAGAACACGACGACGGTCAACTAATGCTTTGTATTCAACCAAGGAAAAAAATGGCAGTGAGAGGAGACCAGTTACATACCGGACCGCCCTCCAACCAGAGGATGGTTGGCCATGGCTTTACTGGCGAAGACACCCGATGTGGGCTCTTGTAGTACCACCAAAATAGGTGCGCCTCTGCAACAAAAACTTACGGTTAAACTCATGCACAAAAACAGACAAATGGAATAAAAATTTGGTCATAGTAGTAAATGGCAAAACGAAAGGATGAGAGGACCCAACATGATGTAAAGATTGCTATTATTAGTGGATACTTACTGTGACGAATTTCAACGTAGCCCCATGTCTCGTTATCAGCCGCAACAGTGGCACCTTGAAGAATGAAGCATAGCAGAACAGCGGCTCGCCACATCTGAACCAAAATGTAGATAACTGAATTTAAGTCTATGAAAATGTTGAACGGGACCATGGTTCACCCAAACCTACGCTCAACACCATTGATCTCTGGATATCACTCATGGGGATCTGTGCACAGTGTATTAAACAATGCATGGCGCGAACTGTTTGGGGAGATGGCGGGAGGCCGGGAGCAGTCATGCATGGCACAAGTAGTTTAGTGATGGTTATGAGCCCCTCCATTGCCAAATAACCCTACTTGATGCTCACACCATATAGGCAATAAAATAGTGATGTTGCATTGGACATCTCGAATGCTGTCCCCATGCACAAAATAGAAAATACTGTTCATTTTTTTTTATTGTCTTGGTATGGGTAACAGCTCTCTACCCAGGACATGCATGGAGTAGGGAGATTAAATTCAGCATGCATTTGCATTTGGTAAAAGGTTACAGTACTAAAAGAATCTGCTAAACCTTTAATATTTCTTGTTTGTGCATGTGGTTCTATTCCTTTCATGGTCGAGAAAAAATTATCTTTATTCTGGACTAGAGACATTGTATAAATTATAGGCCAAAGGATGGTGATGTTTAATTTTGCAAATTCATTTGAGGCTGACAATGACTTTATAGCGCTGATAAATTCTTTTATAGCTTGAGGTTGACAATGACATGTTTCTTTGTTGCACATATTATAATCTTACATATATGTCAGTGAGTCCCCACTATCTCAAAAATTGATAGCAATATGACTTGTGCAGTACGTGTTCATGTACAGGAAATTGGGGCAAAAAACCAAACCCTAAGTCAGGCATTTGGGTACCTTAAATTGATCAGTTTGCTCGCTTGTAACTTGTTGCCCCCGTGGTGGGGCTTTGCAGGGGGGTGACCGGGACGGCGGGAAGCCGGGAAGGGGAGGCGGGACGCCGGGACCGCGGGAGCGCACCGCAGGGGCGCAGCCGCGCGCAGGGCAGGGGCGCGGCTGGACCGGGAGGTTGGCCGGGCGGGAAGCCGGGAAGGGTTGGAGGGAGCCTCCTGGGCAACTGGGCTCCGGGCTCCGGGCTCCGGCCGGCGACCGGCGACGCCGCGACGGCGAGGAGGCTGGCCGGCTGGGTTTCGGGGTCGGGAGTTGCTGTGCGAGGGCAAAGAGTGTTCTGCTCGTGCGAGGGAGTTGGTGTGGCTTTTTTTTTTTTGAGAGAGAGAGAAGGGAGTTGCTGTGGCTGCGGAGCTGAAGGTTGTTGGGTGCCCCGAGTTGGGCCGGCCAGGCGCGAGGGAAAAAGTAACCTCGTTTTCTGCTTTGTTTTATTTTCACCTTTTTTGTTTCGTTTCTTTATTCCTTTTTTTACTTTTATTTGTACTTCAAAATATTCTAAATAGATATATTACAAAAGTTAATCTACATAAAACATTTGAAAAATGTTGACCAAGCATTTGAAAAATGTTGAATGTGTATGGAGAAAATGTTTATCATGTGCACCAAAAATGTGTATGAAATAATTTGATCATGTATTTAAAAACATTAATCAAGCATTTGAAAAAATTCTGAAAAATTGTTTGACAAATGTTAAGGAAGCATTTGAAAAAATTTAAATGTGTATCGAAAAAATGTTGGCCATGTATTAGAAAATAATGAATTTTTATTGACCATGTATATAAATATGTTAATCAAGTATTTGAAAAAGTGTTGAACAAGCATTTGAAAAATGTTAAATGTGTGTAGAAAAAATGTTGACTATGTATTAAAAAATGATGACATTTTTTTGATCATGTATCTAAAAATGTTAATCAAGCATTTGAAAAAATGTTGAACAAGTATTTAAAAAATGTTAAATGTGTATAAAAAAAGGTGTCATGTCCTATTAATCCACTTATGTTTGTGCATCCCTACATCCCATCATCATCATCCGTCCGATCAAAATCTGGTGCTTGTTGTGCGTCCACGCTAATTTTGCAGAAAACCGCCCGCCTACTCCCTTGCTAGCTGCATCAATTTTCTAAACACCCCCTCCACCAAGCCAAGGCAGGTGCACCAATTCCTAGAGCTCCCCAAATCGCTTGGTCCTTCCAATCCCGCTTACTAGCGGCCGCCACGACTACGGCGCCACGCCGAAATACGCATCTAGGGGGACGATTGCCACGACGGGGCAAGACAACCTGTGACGAGTCCCAGGGAAAGGCCGTGTAGGTGGCTGTCAGGTCAACACCCTCGGACGGAGATCCATGTCGATGGCTGCCACGTCGGTGGCCTGCGGCGGCTGCATCCCGACGGTGATGACCTGATGGAGATAGCGGTAGGCGACCACTTCATTTCGACTGCAACGGCGACCACGAGTCCACTACATCCCGATGACCACTGCCGCCAATTGTGGTGACCACACTAGTTCTTTTAGATGACTCTGGCTTATTGCAGTAGCAATGATCCTTCTGAACGTGCCAATCAAGCTTCAGAATTGTAGTAACATGTGTTACTGAATTCAAAATTCAAAAAAGAAGTGAATGTCAGTTCTTTGAATCTGTTTTCAGATACTCCCTCCGTCCTATAATGTAAGACGTTTATTTGACACTACACTAGTGTCAAAAATGTCTTACATTATGAGACGGAATAGTAGTTGAGAGAGAGAGCAACAGGGAAGCAGATGTGTTGGCTGCTTGGCCTTGGGCTACAACTTAAGGGATAAATGAATCTTGGTTGTGCCTACACCCAAGTTTATTGATCCTGTGACTAAAAATGACAATGTAAACCAGTTTTCTATGATTGAATGAAAACTCTCATTTCCTCTCGAGAAAAGAGTGTTTTACTTTCTTTTGGTGAATGCCATTGTTGAGGTTGGTGTGAATTTGTAAGCTGAGTTGTTCCTTGCGTGATTCATACTATAATTTGGTTCACAAGTCTCGTGCGCCGTCAAAGAAACTTTTACACCTCATGCATGCCGCCATGCTACTTCTATTACTGACCCGGAAGTAACTAACATCACAAACAGTTGCTGAATCAATGAACTGATCACTGCTTATACAATAGAATAAACGGATGAGTTAACAGTCTCACCAAATACCTTGTACATGAATTTTGCTAGGTGATATCACTTGCTCCTTCATACACTAGTGCAGAACCGGGCTTTAGTCCCGATTCGTAAAGGGCTTTAGTGCCGGTTCCGCAACCGGCACTAAAGAGTGGAGACTAAAGGTCCCCCCCCCTTTAGTACCGGTTCGGCCCAAACCGGCGCTAACATGCCACCACGTGGCACGAGCCAGGCCCAGGTGCGTGTAGGACATTAGTACCGGTTGGTAACACCAACCGGTACTAAATGTTTGGGGGTGTTTTGGTTTTATTTTTTATCTTCCTTTAATTTTGTGTTTTCAATTTAATTTAGTGATTGTTTTACATTATAATGAGTTGTTAAATCATTAGGTGAAAGTACCGCAGATTAGTTTCGACTGGATGCGTGTGGATCTTAGCTAAGTGATCAAATATATGTCATATCCATATTATACTTGATCACCTAAGTGTATAATATGGATATGGCATATACTTGATCACTTATAGCTATAGGATCCATCCAGCCGAAACTATTTTGCGGTATCTTTCATAAATGATATAATAACTACTCATCATCATCATCATCATATTAATATAAAAAAACTCTTGCATGATATCATCACCAACAACAATATACTAGCTAACTAAAAATCATCATAGTCATCATTACCACTATTTAATCATCATAGTCATTACCGCTATCTAATCACCACCAACAATAGCTTAAAGAAGAAACATTCACTTGTACCAGAAGCAAAGATATCATCGAGTTCATTCATAACACCACAAAAGCAAATCACTCTTTGAGATTAAGTTCAGGACGAAGAACACGGACATGAGAGGACAAGTACTAAGAGAATGAACTAGCTAAATCACTCATGCTGCTCTCTCTCAGGTAAAATAGCATAGAACATGTATAGCTCTCCTGATTCATCATACTGGAGCATGAAGATGAACCTGTTTCCTAATTGTGGGTTGCGCTTTGATTGCTGCCCCCTAGTACTTCTTTGGGATCGTTAACAATTTTGCTCCAATCTTTCACTATTAAGCATTCATCGCTTTTAGAAATCATGAATGCACTTATGTGCAATGTAGGATATCTTGGCCGTAAGCTAACCATTGACATGCGACTTTTAGTCTCGATCCACTGAGGCACAACTGTCATCGGGAGTCCCTGTTGAAAAACATCGTATAGTAATTAATATACTTAGCAATGAATGTTTAGCTTCAAAAATAATGTATACAAAAGTTGCACTGAGGACAAATAGTAAAAATCTTATCATCTTTCCTAAATAGATGTGACCATAGTTCAATATGATTACTATTGGTCGCACGTTTTGACTACTAACATTTCTAAGTGCAGGAAGAAATTTGTCTTGACAGTATGAAGATCCTCAAGCCATGAAACATAATGACTTATCTCCTTGTAGTTTAGTTCAGCCCCGGGACAATAGTAGGTCCTGTGTACCAAGCGCTGGACATGTTTGCTTGAACGGAAATGAGCTGACAATAGAAATTAGTTGTCAACTATTTTTGAATAAACAATATCAAAGACATAAATATGGTTGAGAAACTCACATAATGGTAGAACTGGAGGCGTCTGCATATCGACTCAGATGTCTCTATTACCTTCAATATCATCTTCGGGATGAATATCAAAGGTGATAACCATATCAGGCTCAAATGCATAAGCCTTGCATGGTGCTTGCCAAGTTTTGCATTCAAAATAAGTGTATGTGTCTGCATTGTATAATTTGATGTTGAAAGTATAACCATGCTCGGTCTTCAGGTAAACTCTCTTTACCTCCATAGTTTCCATAGTACTGAAACCTATCTTATCCAAGACAAAAATTCTTGCATGACAGGGATGCGCTAATAGAATAGTGAAAATTTAAAATTATAAGTTGAAACAAATGAAGCATATATAAGTCATGTTTAAAACAAGAAAAAAGACTTGTCTACTATGTCCACTTTGAAGGTCTAATCTAGCTTGATGCTAAAGCGCCTATCATCAGCTAGGAAATTTTTGTCGCACAGACCGCGCTGGTCTTCACAGTATTCGCACATAATGAAATCTTTTTCGTCGTCAGACGACATTTCCTATGTTCATATAGGTGAAACATTAAACACTTACTAGTTCTATTAATTCAATTAATTCAACTACTTTTATTAATTCAACTAGTTCTAATTCAACTAATTAAGCATTTACTAAAAATAAACTAGTTCTATTAATTTTCTTACTAAAATAAAGTAGCTAGTTCTATATAGTAATATTTTAGTTAGATCATCAAATCTAAGATACCTAAATTTTCTTACTAAAAATAAACTAGTTCTATTAATTCAACTAATTAATTCAACTAAGAATTTACTAAAAATAAACTAGTTCTATTAATTTTCTTACTAAAATATATAAAGTAGCTATATATAGTAATATTTTAATTAGATCATCAAATCTAAGACCTAAATTTTCTTACTAAAAATAAACTAGTTCTGTTAATTCAACTAGTTCAACTAAGCATTTACTAAAAATGAACTAGTTATATTAATTTTCTTACTAAAAATAAACTAGTTATATTAATTCAATTAGTTCAAATCCCATATACCTAATTCATGTAACATTAACATTCTAACATTCTTATCTACGTAATTCATCTAATTCGATCATCTAATTAACAATTTGACATGAATTAATCTAAACAACAGAAAACAAAAAATAAGTAAAAAAATGTGTGTGTGTTTATGTGTGTGTGTGTGTCTGTGTTGTGTGTGTATGTGTGTGTGTGTACGAGCAGGGGGCGGCGGCGTACGGGCGGCCGCGCGAGACGGCGACGCGACGAGGACGGCGCGACGGGCAGCGGGCCGGGGGCGACCGCGCGACGGGCCGGGGGCGACGACGGCGTGAGACTGCAACGTACGGGGCGGCGATGCGAGAAGGTGCGCGACATACGGCCGGGGCGGCGGCGCGAGACGGCGACAACGGGCGGCGGGGGCGACGGCGCGCGGTGGGGGCGGCGAGGGCGCACGCGATGGGCGGCGGCGGCGATGTTGCGCGACGCAGTTGAAGAAGAAGTGAGGAGATGGAAACTAAATTTTTCATAAGTGCTATATATAGGAGGGGCCTTTAGTACCGGTTGGAGCCACTAACCGGTACTAAAGGCCAATTTTGGCCAGGCGAAGCGGCGGGAAGCAACACCCTTTAGTACCGGGTGGTGGCTCCAACCGGTACTAAAGACCCACCCTTTAGTACTTTAGTACCGGTTGGAGCCACCACCCGGTACTGAAGGGGTGCTCTGTCAGGCAACGGGCGCAAAGTTTAGTCCCACCTTGCCGGGCGAAGGGCAGCCGCAATGGTTTATAAACCCAGTCATGGCTGCTTCTTCGAACTCCTCTGTATAGCAGGCTTCTGGGCCTAACTATGGCGCGCTGCCCTGTGAGCCTGCTGGCCCTTCTGGGCCTGAATTTGCACACCCTAGGTCTGGGAGGCCCACTGTATAGCGCCCCAATAATTTTTTATATAGTTTTTTTTTCTTTTCTACATTATTTATTTTCTTCTATTTATTTTTGAGTAATTTTTATATAGTTTTTTCTTTTCTGCTTTATTTATTTTCTTCTATTTATTTCTGAGTAGTTTTTTTGCTGTATTTAATCTGTTTGTGAATATTTTTGCTTTAGATACAAAAAATTACAAACTTTCTGTTAGTGCCAGTAGTTTTCAATTTTGAATGGTCTAAATTTATTTTCTTTTATTTATTTTTGAGTAATTTTTTTATATAGTTTTTTCTTTTCTACTTTATTTATTTTCTTCTATTTATTTCTGAGTAGTCTTTTTGCTGTATTTAGTTTCTTTGTGAATATTTTTGCTTTAGGTACAAAAAATTACAAACTTTCTGTTAGTGCCAGTAGTTTTCAAATTTGAATATTTTAAATTTTGTAGTGATTCTCAATTTCACGAAGTGCATCCAGTTTTTGCCGTAACCCTCTCTACTCTCTTGCACATGCTATGTAGGTGAAATGATGATACCGTGCCAAGTTTCAACATTTTTAGAGTTCATTTTGTAGTGATTTTCAATTTCACGATCATTTAGCTCTCTAAACAAATCGGTAAATGAATGAAAAACAACAAATGATGTCAGAAAGGGTTGAAAATTGATGACGTCACTTTGAATGCTGCATATTGAACACAAAAAAAGTTTGGAGTTCAAATAAGTTTTAAAAAAATGAAGTGCCCGTGTAACACGTGAGTTCTCGTCCGAAACCCTGATACTCCGAAAGAGATTGTCCAGTTTGTATACGAAGTGCGTCCAGTTTTTGCCGTAACCCTCTGTACTCTCTTGCACATGCTATGAGGGTGAAATGATGATATCATGCCAAGTGTCAACATTTTTAGAGTTCATTTTGTAGTGATTTTCAATTTCTCGGTCATTTAGCTCTCTAAACAAATCGGTAAATGAATGAAAAACAGCAAATGATGCCAGAAAGGGCTGAAAATTGATGACGTCGCTTTGAATGCTGCATACTGAACGCAAAAAAGTCTGGAGTTCAAATAAGTTTAAAAAAATGAAGTGTCCGTTTAACACATGAGTTCTTGTCCGAAACCCTGATACTTCTAAAGAGATTGTCCGGTTTGTACACGAAGTGCGTCCAGTTTTTGCCGTAACCCTCTCTACTCTCTTGCATAGGCTATGTGGGTGAAATGATGGTATCATGCCAAGTGTAAACATTTTCAGAGTTCATTTTGTAGTGATTTTCAATTTCACGGTCATTTAGCTCTCTAAACAAATCGGTAAATGAATGAAAAACAGCAAATGATGTCAGAACGGGTTGAAAATTGATGACGTCGCTTTGAATGCTGCATATTGAATGCACAAAAAGTCTGGAGTTCAAATAAGTTTAAAAAACATTGATTATACATGTGAGGGCGTAAACATGTAAAAATATACATCAAAAATACATTGATTATCAATGATCTTTTTGTGTACAATCTGAATTGTCAACATGAGTCCTCAATGGTTTAGAAACCGGTGAAGACTCATATTGCGACCACAAATTCTACACATAGAGTTCAATGAAAACCAAGTGCTTGTGATAGTTTGAAAAGTAACATATTTAAGGTGGTAAAAATCCTGCTAGGGGAGCAAAGTGGGACTAAAAACAGCCTGCCACAACCTCTTTACTACCGGTTCATACCACAAACATGTACTACAGGGGCTGGCCGGGCCCCAGCCTCTTTAGTACCGGTTCGTGGCTCGAACCGGTACTAAAGGTTTGTTCCGAACAAGTACTAAAGATCTCCTCCCGCCTAACCGTTGGAACCGACACTAATGGACACATTAGTGCCGGCTCAAATTCAAACCGGGACTAATGTGTCTCACATTTAACCCTTTTTCTACTAGTGACATAAAAAGTCAGAGCATGTTCAGGTTTATGAGAACATGCTCCTGCTACATGGTGCACTCCACTCAGCAGGTCATATAAATAGAAAGACATGGCAGGGCAAGTGAGATGGGTTTCCACGCAGCTATAGATAGGACACAGACTCAGGTCGGCCACGTGATTTATGGAGGAAGGGGCCCAAAAAATTCCATCCATGGTTGCATATTCACCATCCCTATCAACCTTAGCAACCATGGTGAATAGTTGGGCAGATTCATTCCGTCCCAGTCGGCCGTCCGTGCCTTGAATTTGTCTGTCGTGCTAATCAGGGGTTTGGGCGATGCATTCCATCGTGGCTGTCATGGCGATCGGCAGATGCATTCCATCCCGGGCGGCCGGTCGTCACTGGATGCGGCGGGAATCCTGATTGAAAAATGATTGGGAAGTAAAAATGAGAATCCTGCCCCCTCATGGCAATTGTCTCTGTAGATGCGTATTCCACCGTGGCGCCGTCGCCATGGCGGCCGCTGGGAATGGAGATTAGGAGGACCAAGCGATTTGGGGAACTCCAGGACGTGCTGGACCTTCCTAGGCTTGTGGGAGGGGGTGTTTGGAAAATTAATGCGGCTGCCAAGGGAGGAGGCGGGCACTTTTTTGCAAAATTAGCGCGGACCCACAACAGGCACGAGATTTCGATTGGATGGGTGATGATGATGGGATGCAGGGATGCACTAACATAAGCGGATACATAGGATATGATCCCCCCTTTAGTCCCCTTTAATCCCAACTATAACATTAATTAACAAGTCTTATTTAGTCCCAATCATAGTATTACATAACAAATCCCCTTTAATCCCATATATTCTCCAAGTATTATTATTTTTGGAAACGGGATATGCCCCAAGTATTGTACACAAGATCTCCAATATGGAACAAGTTGATAGAAAGGTAACTACTAGCCAATCCCTTACCATGCGTTTGAGTAATCAGAAACGGATGCTCCCTGAACGTCCACAAAAACTTGCTCTCCATCCTTGGTTGGTGATCCGATGGACACCACTCATAGCCAAATAATTAGCGAAACAACCATGAGGGATGCCGTGCGAGTGGCCACATAATGCCTTCGTGGAGGGGGTCGGGTTCCATCAAGAGTTCGCCAAATTCTTGCAAATGCTGGGCTGACCGACTTCCTCACAGCTGAGTGTGACCAACACCATCTCCTTACAAATTCCTCTGTGCAAAATTTTCATTTGCTGAGTAGGAATAATCCCCCTGAGGTGCAATTTAATTTATAAGCTGAAACCATCAGATACCACTCGTTGACTTTTGTGATATATGCTTGATACCTTCTGACGGAGAAATAAGAGAGCATAGACCTATGGAGTTTGAGGACTTTTATCGTACTCTGTAGTGGGAGATGAGACAGGCGTATCAAGTGTCACCGCCACTAGTTTGCAGTTTCCTTCTGTGCATTACCTTGCTCTATTCATCGATAAGTGTTTAACTGCTAGAGAGAAGGTTGGTGCACTCAATGCTCCCGACTTCGCCATTTTACACCATGCACTACAGAATGATCGCACCTTTAGTCTAGGGGCTATTATTGCACGTCGTTTGCACCTCAACAGGACTAAGGGCAAAATTCATGGTGGTATTTATGCTACTTCTGCTCTGAATGATACTTATGATGATGCTAGTACCTTGCTTGAGGATAATGTGCCACTAGGTGAATTTCTTGATAAATAAATTGCTAGAGCTAAAGAGAATGAAATTATTGAAACTGATGAGATCACTAAAATTGATGAAGTACTTGAAACTGAAAATCTTGAAACACCTGTTAGACCTAGCTCTCCTAGATATGAACTGCCTAAGATACCAGAAGGTTATGTTATGGATGAGGAGACAACTAGACACTTTCTTGCTTGCAATGATAGAGATGATCTTAAGAAATTATTATGCAAACTGAAAGAAAAATCCTTTAATGCTAGAATGAAATGTGATCCTAAGTTTGCTACTTCACCTATCTCCGTTACTGATAAGGAATTCTCTGTCGACATAGATTTAATTACTCTGGTTGAATCTAATCCTTTCCAGGGTTATGAAACTAAAACTGTCGTGGCACATCTTACCAAGTTAAATAATATAGCCACCCTTTTTGCTCATGATGAGAAAATTCGCTACTATAATATTCTCAAGTTATTTACATTCTCACTAAAGGGTGATGCTAAGATATGGTTCAATACTCTTGCTCCTGGTAGTGTGTGTAGTCCCCAGGATATGATTTACTACTTCTTTGAAAAATATTTTCCTGCTCAGAAGAAATAAGCTACCTTACAGGAAATATTTAACTTTGTGCCAATTGAAGAAGAGAGTCTCCCACAAGCTTGGGGGGGGGGCTTCTCCAATTGCTTAATGCTTTCCCTGATCATCCACTTTAGAAAAATGAAATACTTGATATCTTCTGTAATGGACTAACAAATTCTTCTAGGGACTTCCTAGATAGTTGTGCTGGTTGTGTTTTCAGGGAACGAACCATTGAACAAGCTGAGGAATTATTGAATAATATATTGAAAAATTATGATGATTGGACTCTTCCTGAACCACTGCCTAAACCCACTTTGAAGAAGAGGGGTATCTTATATCTCAGTCCTGAAGATATGCAAGAGGCAAAGAAAAGCATGAAGGAAAAAGGTATTAAAGCAGAGGATGTTAAGAATTTACCACCTATTCAAGAAATACATGGACTTGATACACCATCCCCACAAGTGATAGAGGTAAACTCTTTAATAAAATTTGATGAAAGTGACATCTCTTACAATAAACATCCTAGACAATGCCTTTATGAGTTTGATAACTACATTAGAAAACAAGATCACTTCAATGACAATGTTATGAAAAATTAAAATATAATTCTGATATGATTGCTCGCTTGAGTGACTTGTTATTTAGAATCACCAATGATGTTATAGGTGTAGGGAAACATGCCTCTATGATCCAAACCCAGTTAGACAAGTTGCTAAATCTCAAAGAGAATTGCTCGATGAAATGAATAATAATATGAATGATCAGGTTATTAGAGTAGTGACTAGAGGCGGCAGAATGACCCAGGAACCACTTTATCCTAAGGGCCACCCTAAAAGAATCGAACAAGACTCTCAAAGAATTAATACTGATGCACCTAGTCCTTCTAAAAATAAAAAGAAGAAGAAAAATGATAGGACCTTGCATACCTCCAGTGAACCTGAGAAAGAAAAACTATCTGAAGATGACAATGATGTTTCTATTTCTCATGCTGAAACTCAATCTGGTAATGAACATCCACCTAGTGATAATGAAAATAATGATAATGTTCATGAAGATACCCAACCAAACAATGATAAAGAACCAGATAATGAAGTTGAAATAGAACCTGCTGTTGATCTTGATAACCCACAAACTAAACATAAAAGATAGGATAAAAGAGACTTTGTGGCCAGGAAACACGAAAAGGAAAGAGAACCATGGGTTCAGAAACCCATGTCCTTTCCTCCTAAGCCATCTAAGAAAAAATATGATGAAGAATTTGAACGCTCTGCTGAAATGCTTAGGCCAGTCTTTTTGCGTACTCGCTTCACTGATATTCTAAAAATGGCCCCTTATGCAAAGTACATGAAAGACATCATCACTAATAAGAGGAAAATACCTGAAGCTGAAATCTCCACCATGCTTGCTAATTACTATTTTAGGAATGGAGTACCTAAGAAACCTGGAGATCCAGGAATACCAACTATACCTTGCTCCATCAAAAGAAATTATGTCAAAACTGTTTTATGTGATTTAGGAGCTGGTGTTAGTGTCATGCCTTTCTCCTTATATAAAAAGACTTGATTTAAATAAACTCATACCTACTGAAATATCTTCGCAAATGGGTGACAAATCAACTGCCACACCTATCGGTATTTGTGAGGATGTGCCCGTTGTTGTTGCAAATGTTACTATCTTAACGGACTTTGTTATTCTTGAGATGCCTGAGGACAACAACATGTCGATTATCCTTGGTAGACTGATAACCCACAAGTATAGGGGATCGCAACAATTTTTGAGGGTAAAGTATTTAACCCAAATTTATAGATTCGACACAAGGGGAGTCAAAGAATATTTGAAGGTATTAGCAGGTGAGTTGTCAATTCAACCACACCTGGAGATTAATTATCTGCAGAAAAGTGATTTGTAGCAAAGTAGTTTGATAGTTTTGATAGTAGTGATAGTAGCAACAGTAACAGTAACTGTGATAGCAGTAATTTGTAGCAAGTGTAACAGTGATGATATCAATAGTAATGCAACAAGATCAATATATATAAATTCATAGGCATTGGATCGGTGACTTGTTGGATGATATTCATCATGTGACAGTTATAACCTAGGGCGATACGGCACTAGCTCCAGTTCATCGATATAATGTAGGCATGTATTCCGTAAATAGTCATACATGCTTTATTAAAAGAACTTGCATGCCATCTTTTATCCTACCCTCCTGTGGCAGCGGGGTCCATATTGGAAACGAAGGGATATTAAGGCCTCCTTTTAATAGAGAACCAGAACAAAGCATTAACACATAGTGAATACATGAAATCCTCAAACTACGGTCATCACCGGGAGTGGGCCCGGTTGTTGTCACTCCGGGGTTACCGGATCATAACACGTAGTAGGTGACTATAACTTGCAAGATCGGATCTAACACATGGATATAATGATGAATTCATAAACGGTTCAGAGCTGAGTTCATGGCACCCAGGCCCAAAGTGACAAGCATTAAGCATAGCAAAGTCATAACAACATCAATCTAAGAACACAGTGGATACTAGGGATCAGGCCCTAACAAAACTAACTCGATTACATGATGAATCTCATCCAACTCCTCACTGACCAGCGAGCCTACGAAGGAATTACTTACTCTCGGTGGGGAGCATCATGGAACTGGCAATGGAGATTGGTTGGTGATGACGAAGAACGAAGATCCCCCTCTCCGGAGCCCCAAACGGACTCCAGATCTGCCCTCCCGTGGAAGAATAGGGCTTGGCGGCGGCTTCGTCTCGTGGATCGTGATAATTCTTTCTCCCTGATTTTTTCTGGAATAATGTGAATTTATAGTATCAGGGGGGTCGTCAGCGGGGCCACTGATGTCTACTACACAACCTTCTTCTTGTAGACGTTGTTGGGCCTCCAAATGTAGAGGTTTGTAGGACAGTAGCAAATTTCCCTCTAGTGGATGACCTAAGGTTTATCAATTCGTGAGAGGTGTAGGATGAAGATGGTCTCTCTCAAACAACCCTGCAACCAAATAACAAAGAGTCTCTTGTATCCCCAACACACCCAATATAATGGTAAATTGTATAGGTGCACTAGTTCGACAAAGAGATGGTGATACAAGTGCAATATGGATAGTAGATATAGGTTTTTGTAATCTGAAAATATAAAAACAGCAAGGTAACAAGTGATAAAAGTGAGCGTAAACGGTATTGCAATGCGTTGAAACAAGGCCTAGGGTTCATACTTTCACTAGTGCAAGTTCTCTCAACAATAATAACATAATTGGATCATATAACTATCCCTCAACATGCAAGAAAGAGTCACTCCAAAGTCACTAATAGTGGAGAACAAACGAAGAGATTATGGTAGGGTACGAAACCACCTCAAAGTTATTCTTTCTGCTCGATCTATTCAAGATTCCGTAGTAAAATAACACGAAGCTATTCTTTCCATTCAATCTATCATAGAGTTCGTACTAGAATAACACCTTAAGACACAAATCAACCAAAACCCTAATGTCACCTAGATACTCCATTGTCACCTCAAGTATCCGTGGGTATGATTATACGATATGCATCACACAATCTCGGATTCATCTATTCAACCAACACAAAAGTACTTCAAAGAGTGCCCCAAAGTTTCTACGGAGAGTCAAGACGAAAATGTGTGCCAACCCCTATGCATAAGTTCATTGAACCCGCAAGTTGATCACCAAAACATACATCAAGTAGATCACATGAATATCCCATTGTCACCACAGATAAGCACAGGAAGACATACATCAAGTGTTCTCAAATCCTTAAAGACTCAATCCGATAAGATAACTTCAAAGGGAAAACTCAATTCATCACAAGAGAGTAGAGGGGGAGAAACATCATAAGATCCAACTATAATAGCAAAGCTCGCGGTACATCAAGATCATACCATCTCAAGAACACGAGAGAGAGAGAGAGAGATCAAACACATAGCTACTGGTACATACCCTCATCCCCGAGGGTGAACTACTCCCTCCTCGTCATGGAGAGCACCGTGATGATGAAGATGGCCACCGGTGAGGGACCCCCCGTCCGGCAGGGTGCCGGAACAGGGTCCCGAGAGGTTTTTGGTGGCTACACAGGCTTGCAGCGGCGGAACTCCCGATCTATTGTTCTCCCTGATGTTTTTAGGGTATATGGACATATATAGGAGAAAGAAGTCGGTCAGGGGAGCCATGAGGGGCCCACGAGGGTGGGGGGCGCGCCCAGGGGGGTAGGGCGCGCCTCCCTGCCTCATGGCTTCCTCGTTGCTTCCCTCATGTATACTCCAAGTCTCCTGGATTGCTTCCGTTCCAAAAATAACTCTCCCGAAGGTTTCATTCCGTTTGGACTCTGTTTGATATTCCTTTTCTGTGAAACACTGAAATAGGCAAAAAAATAGCAATTTGGGCTGGGCCTTCGGTTATTAGGTTAGTCCCAAAAATGATATAAAAGTGTAAAGTAAAGCCCATAAACATCCAAAACAGGTAATATAATAGCATGGAACAATAAAAAATTATAGATACGTTGGAGACGTATCAAGAATCCCCAAGCTTAATTCCTGCTCGTCCTCGAGTAGGTAAATGATAAAAACAGAATTTTTGATGTGGAATGCTACCTAGCATATTTCTCAATGTAATTTTCTTTATTGTGGCATGAATGTTCAGATCCAAATGATTCAAGATAAAAGTTCATATTGACATAAGAGTAATAATACTTCAAGCATACTAAGAAAGTAATCATGTCTTCTCAAAATAACATGGCCAAAGAAAGCTATCCCTACAAAATCATATAGTCTGGCTATGCTCTATCTTCATCACACAAAATATTTAAATTGTGCACAACCCCGATGACAAGCCAAGCAATTGTTTCATACTTTTGATGTTCTCAAACTTTTCCAATCTTCACACAATACATGAGCGTGAGCCATGGACATAGCACTATAGGTGGAATAGAATGGTGGTTGTGGAGAAGACAAAAAGGGAGAAGATAGTCTAACATCAACTAGGTGTATCAACGGGCTATGGAGATGCCCATCAATATATATCAATGTAAGTGAGTAGGGATTGCCATGCAACGGATGCACTAGAGCTATAAGTGTATGAAAGCTCAACAAAACAAACTAAGTGGGTGTGCATCCAACTCGCTTGCTCACGAAGACCTAGGGCATTTTGAGGAATCCCATCATTGGAATATACAAGCCAAGTTCTATAATGTAAAATTCCCACTAGTATATGAAAGTGACAACATAGGAGACTCTCTATCATGAAGATCATGATGCTACTTTGAAGCACAAGTGTGGTAAAAGGATAGTAGCATTGTCCCCTTTTTTTTTTGGGCCTTTCTTTTTCTTTCTTTTTCTTTTTTTTTTAATTTTTCGTTCGGAGTCTCATCCCGACTTGTGGGGGAATCATAGTCTCCATCATCCTTTCCTTACTGGGACAATGCTCTAATAATGATGATCATCACACTTTTATTTACTTACAACTCATGAATTACAACTCGATACTTAGAACAAGATATGACTCTATATGAATGCCTCCGGCGGTCTACCGGGATGTGCAATGAATCAAGAGTGACATGTATGAAAGAATTATGAAGGTGGCCTTGCCACAAATATGATGTCAACTACATGATCATGCGAAGCAATATGACAATGATGGAGTGTGTCATAATAAACGGAACGGTGGAAAGTTGCATGGCAATATATCTCGGAATGGCTATGGAAATGCCATAATAGGTAGGTATGGTGGCTATTTTGAGGAAGATATATGGTGGGTATATGATACCGGCAAAAGGTGCGCGGTATTAGAGAGGCTAGCAATGGTGGAAGGGTGAGAGTGCGTATAATCCATGGACTCAACATTTGTCATAAAGAACTCACATACTTATTGCAAAAATCTATTAGTTATCGAAACAAATTACTACGTGCATGCTCCTAGGGGGATATATTGGTAGGAAAAGACCATCGCTCGTGCCCGACCGCCACTCATAAGGAAGACAATCAATAAATAAATCATGCTCCGACTTCATCACATAACAGTTCACCATACGTGCGTGCTACGGGAATCACAAACTTTAACACAAGTGTCTCTCAAATTCACAACTACTCAACTAGAATTATTCTAATATCACCATCTTCATATCTCAAAACAATCATAAGGAATCAAACTTCTCATAGTATTGAATGCACTTTATATGAAAGTTTTTATTATATCCCTCTTGGATGCCCATCATATTAGGACTAAATTCATAACCAAAGCAAATTACCATGCTATTTAAGACTCTCAAAATAATATAAGTGAAGCATGAGAGTTCATCTATTTCTTCAAAATAATACCACCGTCGTGCTCTAAAAAGATATAAGTGAAGCACTAGAGCAAATGGCAAACTACTCCAAAAGATATAAGTAAAGATCAATGAGTACTCAAATAATTATGTAACTATGTGAATACTCTCTAACATTTAAGAATTTCAGATGTTGGGATATTATTCAAACAGCAAGCAAAACTAAATAAAATAAAATGACACTCCAAGCAAAACACATATCATGTGGTGAATAAAAATATAGCTCCAAGTAAAGTTACCGATGAACGAAGACGAAAGAGGGGATGCCTTCCGGGGCATCCCCAAGCTTAGGCTCTTGGTTGTCCTTGAATATTACCTTGGGGTGCCTTGGGCATCCACAAGCTTAGGCTCTTGCCTCTTTTTATTCCATTGTCCATCGAATCTTTACCCAAAACTTGAAAACTTCACAACACAAAACTCAACAGAAAACTCGTAAGCTCCGTTAGTACAAGAAAATAAATCACCACTTATGTACTGTTTTGAACTCATTCTAAATTCATATTAGTGTAATATCTACTGTATTCCAACTTCTCTATGGTTCATACCCTCCAACACTACTCATGGATTCATCAAAATAAGCAAAAAACACATAGGAAACATAATCTGTCAAAAACAGAACAGACTGTAGTAATATGTATCAAACGTATACTTCTGTAACTCCAAAAATTCTGACATAAATTGGTGAACCTGAGGAATTTGTCTATTAATCATCTGCAAAAAGAATCAACATAAAATCGCTCTCCAGTAAAAAACGGCAGCTAATCTCGTGAGCGCAAAAGTTTCTGTTTTTTATAGCAAGATCACAGAGACTTCACCCAAGTCTTCCCAAAGGTTCTACTTGGCACAAACACTAATTAAAACATAAAAACACATCTAAACAGAGGCTATATGAATTATTTATTACTAAACAGGATCAAAAGAAAATAACAAAAATAAAATTGGGTTGCCTCCCAACAAGCGCTATTGTTTAACGCCCCTAGCTAGTCATGATGATTTCAATGATGCTCACATAAAAGATAAGAATTGAAACATAAAGAGAGCATCATGAAGAATATGAATAGCACATTTAAGTCTAACCCACTTCCTATGCATAGGGATTTTTTTAGCAAACAACTTATGGGAACAATAATCAACTAGCATAGGAAGGCAAAGCAAGCATAACTTCAAAACGTTAAGCACATAGAGAGGAAACTTGATATTATTGCAATTCCTACAAGAATATGTTCCTCCCTCATAATAATTTTCAGTAGCATCATGATTGAATTAAACAATATAACCAGCACCTAAAGCATTGTTTTCATGATCTACTTGCATAGAAATTTTATTACTCTCCACATAAGCAAAATTCTTCTCGTTCGGAATAGTGGGAGTATCATAAGAGACTCGAATACTATAAATTGTTTCCAAATTAAAAGAGTAATGTTCAGAAAAGGGTAATCATAATCATGACAAGTTTTATAGATATAATCATCACTACATTTTATAGCATAAGTTTCATCACAATAATCATCATAAGTAGCAACTTTGTTCTCATCATAATCAATTGAAACCTCTTCCAAAATAGTGGATTCATCACTAAATAAAGTCATGACCTCTCCAAATCCACTTTCATTATAAGATTCAACACTCTCCAAAATATTGGGACCATTACTTCCTAAAGTTGACACTCTTCCAAACCCACTTTCATCAATATAACCATCATAAATAGGAGGCATGCTATCATAATAATAAATTTGCTCATCAAAACTTGGGAGGCTAAAAATATCATCTTCATTAAACATAGCATCCCCAAGCTTGGGACAAACATTAATTGCAGCAAATATATTCTCAAACATGTCATTCTCATCAAACATAGCATCCCCAAGCTTGGGCCTTTTCATATCATAAGCATAATCACTCTCATCATTAATAGTGTGGATAGCACCAATAGTATGATGGGGAACATAGCAATTTGAAAAAATTTCCTACGCACACGCAAGATCATGGTGATGCATAGCAACGAGAGGGGAGAGTGTGTCCACGTACCCTCATAGACCGAAAGCGGAAGCGTTATGACAACACAGTTGATGTAGTCGAACGTCTTCATGATCCGATCGATCCAAGTAACGAACGTACGACACCTCCGAGTTCAGCACACGTTTAGCTCGATGACGTCCCACGAACTCCGATCCAGCAAAGCTTTGTGGGAGAGTTCCGTCAGCACAACAACGTGATGACGGTGTTGATGATGCTACCGACACAGGGCTTTGCCTAAGCACCGCTACGGTATTACCAAGGTGGAATATGGTGGAGGGGGTGTAGGTGTACAAAAGTAGGGGCTCTCCTTTTGACCCCTTTACTTGTGCACGGGCAGTTGGAGCCAGGCGCCATGATCGCACATAGCAGGGCAAAGGAGGGGAGCTGGAGAGAAGCCGAGAGCACGAGACAAACAAGGCGACATCAAGGACCAAGGCCACCAAGATCAGATGGACGAAGCAGGTTTCCCCGGCAAGACCTTGCCGGGACAGCCTCAGCAGCCCCGGCAAGGCCCTTGCCGGGACGGCTCGCCCACACCAGCGGAGTGAGCGACCCTTGAATCCACGGTCTCCAACACCATCAACTACATTGGGCTAGGGCTCGAGAGGCACCTCCATGGTGGCATGCAGATCTTGGTGAAGACGAAGAATACTCAAGATTAGATAAGGATTGGAGGGAAACAATCCTCGCCAAGATCCTTACCGAGGAAAATCCACAAGACCCCCGACAAGATCCTTGCCGGGGATGACAGCGCGCCATGGCAAGACCCTTGTCGGGCCACCCGGCAAGACCCTTGCTAGGGGCATCAGCGGGGCCACTCCCAGGCCCGCACCAACCGAGTCTCCACCGCTGTTCACATACAGCTGCCAGCCCAACCAGCTGGGCAGGCGTCTGCGTGGCAACATGCGACTTCCAAGCCAACTCAGCACACACCTGCGTGGCGGCATGCAGATATTTGTGGAGGCTCCACCACCACGCCACCTCAGCTGCTTGCCTTCCTACATGGCACCGCATGCATCACTGGCTAGGGCGCGTGTCGAAGCGAGGAGGAGCGGCGACGGACGGGACGGGCCTCGCTCCCGTCCCCGATAAAGCGAGGGGACACCTAAGCCGCGCATTAAATGCGTCTTGTGCTATAACACGAGCGATAAACTCGTAGCACTTTAGGCCTTTCCACCTCCTGTGTGCCACTGTGGCAGCCCCTTTCGCCTATAAAAGGAGGCCCATAGCGTATTGGAAAAGGATTCGGCTCTTTCGAACCACACAGCGCCCGTAGCTAGTTCAAGAGCTCAAGAACACCCAATACATCCACCAAGCAGGACTAGTGTTTTACGCATCCCCGCGGCCCGAACCTGGGTAAACAATCCTTGTGCCGACTGTTGGTCCTGCTCTTCTGACAACCCCGCGCCCCGCAACCGTAGTAGGGATTCTTGTGATCCCATAGGTGTCGTTTCGCACCGACATCTTTGGCGCACCAAGTAGGGGGCGCAATTGTGAGAATCTGGTCCAGTAGTTGGCCTAGCAGTTCTTCATCGCCACGGCTCCTGCAGAGAAGGCGTCCAAGGGGGCGGCGCCACCTGCGAGCACGGAGGATGCCAGGGCGGTGACAAAAAAGCTAAGTCATGCCAAACTTTAAACTTTTCTCCTTAATATAAGGTTATCGTCCTCGGAGATTCTGCCTATGTATGGAAAACCTGTACGTAGAGGGGCCCTCCCGCGATTGGCAACACCCTTGTTCTATTTAGAGTCCACTCAACGGTTCAAGCGGCCGTGTCGAGAGCGGCAGGGTAGCCTTCCGCCATCAGCAACGCTCTCGACTCTGACTCGAGTCAAGCTCGACAGATTGAGCGGCCATGTTAAGGGCGGTAAGGTGGTTCGTCTGGCAGCAAGCGCACCCGGCAGGCTAATGGGGATCCATCCTCCAGACGCCGCCTTGGGTTTACGTGCCAGCAAGCCTACCCGGTTAACGTAGGGTGGACATACAAAGGAAAATCGAACAGGAAAATAACATGCATAATGTCAGAAGTACTGCAGAGTTATATTACATAAATTGCCGCTACGGTTCTAACTAAAGATAGCAATTGGCTTGGTCATGAACCTGCAGCGGCGATAAGGAACGAGCTGCCTAGTCCCGACGCTAGCCCTCCAACCTCTTGATTTTGTCAATGCGGCTGAGGATGGGCTTGATATGCTCCTTGAGAGCCGCAATGTTAGCATCCTCCGGCAAGCTCTTCAGTGCAGCTTCGAAGTCGAGGTTAGGATGCCAGTGCGCTATCTTGGCAAGCACCCTGGTCATGGCACCCCGGTAGAGCATCCCGGGACTCCTCGGCCAGGGAGGCCGCCCGGTCGGAGTGAAGCCGCTCCAGGGCGCCGATGACCCTCTCAAAGTATAGGGTCAGGTTGGCGTTGGGGCTCAGGCTCACCTCTGGGGCGTACCCCATGTTCGGCATGCCCATGGTGGCCAGCTGCATGGCGGCCGAGTTTGCAATGACGGCAAGGTGTTCGGGCCAACGCTTCTCGACCTCCACATGGTCGTTAAGGTTGGCGGCCTCGTTCCGCCATAGCTGCTTCTCGATCTCCAAGTCCTTGGTCAGGATCCCCTCCCGGGCCTTGTCCTCCGACAGCATCTTCTCGAGATCCTCCAACTTCAGCTTGAGGTCTCTGATGGAGTTGTTGGCCTCGGAGAGATCCCCGACCCTGCTGATGGCCGCATCATGTGCCTCCGCCAGGGCGCCGTTGAGCGTGTCCTTCTCCTTGGACAGCTTCAGAGCTCATCCCGCTCCGCCTCCAGCTCCTTCACCTTGCCGGCGTGAACCAAAGCCTAGGCATCGAGTGCCTCCTAATGCCTCTGCTCCAGCTCTTGGGTCCGCTGTACGACAAGCTTGTCCACCTCTTCATCCTTGCCGCGGAGCATGGCGGCAAGCTTCTCCTCGCGCGCGGCAAGATCCTCCTCCTTGGAGTTCAGTGCGGCCTCGCGTTGGGTCCGGACGGCTTCGCGACCAAGTTCTTTGCCGTCTCTTGGGCCTTCTCGACATCGGCCAGCTTCATGGTGAGCTCCACACCATGCTTGGCCAGATCGCCTTGGGCGGCCCTCAGCTCATCTTGAGCCTGTCGGAACCACTCCTGCGCCTCGGTGACGCGCCCCTCGAAGTTCGCCTCCGTCTTCTCCACCACCGCCGTCCTAGACTTGGCCTTGTCCAACCGAGCGCGGTGGAGCGCCCGGAACTTTCGGAAGCTGGTGCCCATGGCCTGGAGCAGCCGCTCCTCCTGGGAGCCGTCACCACCAATGCTCGGCTCGTCGACGACCTCGAGCCCAGCAGCGGCAAGCACCTCGTCGTCGAAAACCTCCCTCTCGATGGGAGCCATGGTGCTCGACGCGCCTGGGAGATGGATAAAGAGATCATCGCTCACCCTCAGATACCTGCTAGAGCCGGAGGCAATGGAGGAGGAGGGCTGGTCGTCAAACACCACCTCCTTGGCAGCGGCCTTGCCGACCTCCCCGGCAGGCCCCTTACCGGGTTCCTCGGCGGGTCCCTTGGCAGCGTCCTCAGTAGCGCCCTTGGCGCTCTCCTCGACGGTGATCTTCTCGGCTTGCACCGTGGCATCCTCGGCGACGTCCTTGATGACGGTGTCGACATCCTCTGGGTCCATCGAGGAGAAGTCTGAATGCCAAGAAGGGGACATGGCGGAGCCAAGATCAAGAGCCAGCAAAGAAGAAAGAAAGAACGCAAGCAGAGACAAAAAGTGAGTGGCTTACCCATGCTAGGCCAGGAAGCGGAAGTCCTTTCTCCGCCAAGGTTCGGCGTCGAGGCGAAGCCACCGACGCCCGCGTTCTCCTCCTCCTCCTCCGTGTGCATGGGCTCGGCGCTTGGTGCCCTTGCTGGGGACGCCCCTCGGGGCGGCGTGGTCGACGGGGGCGGCACGCTGGGAGAAGCCCTCTGCAGCTCCTCTTGATGCTGCTCCCCTCCTACATCCACGACACGGTCAGTACCAAAGTATCGAGCCCCTGGCACACGTCGATGAAGGACGGGTGATGGAATCACGCCGGGGGCTGGGCCGGGGGCTGCTGTTCGGGCTACTCAACACCACCAGTGGCATGCTGGAGGTGCCTGCTGGGGGCTGGCCACTCGACGAAATCCTGTCCCTCTTCGCTCTTTGGGCCAGCGTCTCCACGTCCCTGCGAAATGAAGATGATTCAGAATAGGCGACACCATTTGAGGAAATAGAGGAAAAGGAAAAAAAAGAAGAGCAGGGGGAAAGAAGAGCTTACTCTTCCTCCTCCTCTTCCTCTGCTGCTTTCCTCTTCCTCGCCGGGCTGAGGGGTCCAAAGTCAAACGCGATCCCCGTGCCAATGTTTGCCGGCGAAGGGGGAGGTGATGGCGTCCGGACGCGCTTGGACGACGAAGAAGCGGATGCCTTCTTCTTTGCCGCCACGGCCTTCGCCGCCCTCTTTGTCGCCGCAGCCCTCGTCTGGCGCCCATGCGCCTCCTGGGTCTGCCGCAGCTGCGTGACCCGGTCGGGGCGGACCGGCTCGCCGGAGGTGGCCCGCCGCAGGACTCGCCCTCTTCCGGCGATTGGAGGGTCGGCGGTCGCGGTCTCCTCCCCTTCGCCCTCCTCTTCCGACGACTCGTCGACCACGTCCTCGATGAGGGGAGCCCCAATGCCGGTGCTGCTGGCCTCCCCAGCAGCTGCTGCCCACTAGGAGAGCTCTTCTTCCTCCGCTTCCGCCGCGGCTTTGTCCTCCACGCCGCCGGTGCTGCCGGCCTCCTTGGCGAGCTTTGCCTCCTCCTCGGCAAGCTTCGCCTCTGCCACCCTGGCAGCAATGTAGTCCAGCTCCACCGGAGAGGTGTCCTGAAAGAGCCGTGGCTCGGCAGTGACATACCCCTCGTGCAAGGTGTCGAAGAATTCCTGCACTTTGAGCTTGTCCGGCTCGACCTAGCTCGGGTCAAGGCCGTGCGCATTGAAGAGCGGCATCATGGTGATAATCTCGGACCAGTGAGAATTGTTGCACAGCGAGAATCCGCTGGCAGAGATGGGCGTGCCTCAGCACCGTCAGGTTGTGGTTGAGGCTGGGGCGGAGCCTCATGATGTCAGCAGCATTCACGAAGAGCTAGGCCGGCCTCCCCTTGTCGTGTAGAGGAGCGATTCGGCGGCGGATGAAGTCTGCCCCAATCATTTCGAGGGTGAGCCCGGCCTGGGTGAGCCGAAGGATCCTGGTGGTGGCAACCGTGAGCTTTGTGTCATTGGCATCGACGTCGCCCCAGTCGTTTCCACGGACCAGCGGCTCCTGGCGAACCTCGCAGAATGCTGGTGGGTTCTTCTCCTTGATCCAGCACCACCGACCCCGCCACTCTTCCCACCTTTCCTTCGTGGTGCCCTCCGGGTACGCCCCCTTGGCCCTCGGAATCCAGGCGACGCAGCCAGAGATGGCACCCCCTTTTTGGATCCGAGGGGAGAAGTACTAGCGGAAGAGCGCCGTGTTGGGGTGCACCCCGGCGAAGCCCTCGCAAAGGTGTGCGAAGAGAGCCATGCATGCCACGACATTCAGAGTGAAATCCAGAAGGCAGAAGCCGTAGGTGTGCATGATGTCCTTGAAGAAATCGGAGAAGGGGGGACAGAGCCCGCAAGAGAAGTAGTCGACAAAGAAGGGGTACCGATTCGGGGCGGCCCCGGCGCTGGCAAGGATGACGCGCGTGGCTGGATGCCCCATCTTCTCTCCTCCCATCTTCACCCCCCATAGAGCTTTGAAAAACTCCCAGAGCTCGGACACGTCAACCGTCAAGGGGAAGTAGGCGAACTGCGCCCGTCGCGCCACCAGCTTGCCCTCCGGCTGCTCCATCGCCCCAGCATCTTTGGCCACTCCCTTGCTTTTGGTGGATTCGGGCGCCATGGCAATTGTGAGAGGTGAGAGAGCAGAGGATGTCGAAGGGACAGTGACGGTGGACGGGGACAGGGGGCTTGAGCAGGAGGAAGAAAGGGGGCGGCGGTTCTAAGATTGGAGAAGGCGCAAGGAGGGGGTAAAGTGAGCAGCACGCCCGCGGTTATTCCTTTTTATGGGGAAGGCGCGGGCCGCCTCCTTTCCCATTAACTGCGATACGATGCATGCGTGCGGGAGTCGTCCCATGCATGCCTCCCATGTCACGCACGCTCCTCCACGACGCGCGTTTAACGCGGGTCATGGAGAAGTGCATCGGACGGAACAGTTATCATGGTAAGATCCGCCCCGCCTGCCCGCGCACCGTTCTGGGCCTGGCCCAACAACGTTTTGCGCTTATGTGTGGCCCAGGCCCAGGGGCTCCTGTTGGTGTACAAAAGTAGGGGCTCTCCTTTTGACCGCTTTACTTGTGCACGGGGAGTCGGAGCCACGCGCCATGACCGCACATAGCAGGGCAAAGGAGGGGAGCTGGAGAGAAGCCGAGAGCACGAGACAAACAAGGCAACATCAAGGACCAAGGCCACCAAGATCAGATGGACGAAGCAGGTTTCCATGGCAAGACCCTTGCCGGGGCAGCCTTAGCAGCCCCGACAAGGCCCTCGCTGGGGCGGATCGCCCACACCAGCGGAGTGAGCCACCCTCGAACCCACGGTCTCCAACACCATCAACTACGTTGGGCCAGGGCTCGGGAGGCACCTCCATGGTGGCATGCAGATCTTCGTGAAGGATTGGATGGCAACAATCCTCGCCAAAATCCTTACCGAGGAAAATCCACAAGACCCCCGGCAAGATCCTTGCCGGGGATGACAGCGCGCCACGGCAAGACCCTTGCCGGGCCACCCGACAAGACCCTTGCTAGGGGCATCAGCGGGGACACTGCCAGTCCCGCACCAACCAAGTCTCCACCGCCGTTCACATACAACTGCCAGCCCAACCAGCTGGGTCGGCACCTGCGTGGCAACATGCGGCTTCCAGGCCAACTCAGCACACACCTGCGTGGCGGCATGTAGATCTTCATGGAGGCTCCAGCACCACACCACCTCAGCTGCTTGCCTGCCTACATGGCACCGCATGCATCGCTGGCTAGGGCGCGTGTCGAAGCGAGGAGGAGCGGCGATGGACGGGACGAGCCTCGCTCCCGTCCCCGATAAAGCGAGGGGACACCTAAGCCGCGCATTAAATGCATCTTGTCCTGTAACACGAGCAATAAACTCGCAGCATTGTAGGCCTTTCCACCTCCTGTGTGCCACTGTGGCAGCCCCTTTCGCCTATAAAAGGAGGCCCATGGCGTACTAGAAAAGGATTCGGCTCTTT
Organism: Triticum aestivum; assembly: GCF_018294505.1. NCBI lineage: Eukaryota > Viridiplantae > Streptophyta > Magnoliopsida > Poales > Poaceae > Triticum > Triticum aestivum. Next base: position 577,784,278 of record NC_057804.1, read on the forward strand.
CGAACCACGCAGCGCCCATAGCTAGTTCAAGAGCTCAAGAACACCCAATACATCCACCAAGTAGGACTAGGGTTTTACGCAATCCCGCGGCCCGAACCTCTGTAAACGATCCTTGTGCCGACTATTGGTCCTGCTCTTCTCACAACCCCGCGCCCCGCAACCGTAGTAGGGATTCTTGTGATCCCATAGGTGTCGTTTCCCACTGACAAGGGGGCACCACACATGGCTGGGAGAGATCAACAGATCAACTTGTGTGTCTAGAGGTGCCCCTGCCCCCATATATAAAGGAGCAAGGGGGGAGAGGCGGCCGACCAAGGAGGGCGCGCCAAGGGGGGAGTCCTACTCCCACCGGGAGTAGGACTCCTCCTTTTCCTTGTAGGAGTAGGAGAAGGGAAGGAAGGGAGAGAGGAGGAGAAGGAAAAAGGGGGGCGTCGCACCCCCTCCTTGTCCAATTCGGACTAGAGGGGGAGGGGGCGCGCGGCTGCCGTAGCCGCCCCTCCTCTTCTACCACTAAGGCCCATTAGGCCCAATATACTCCCCGGGGGGTTCCGGTAACCCCCCGGCACTCCGGTAAATGTTCGAAACCTCCCAAAACACTTCTAGTGTCCGAACATAGTCGCCCAATATATTGATCTTTACGTCTTTACCATGTCAAGACTCCTCGTCATGTCCATGATCATATCCGGGACTCCGAACTACCTTCGGTACATGAAAACACAAAAACTCATAATACCGATCGTCACTGAACTTTAAGCGTGCGGACCCTACGGGTTCGACAACTATGTAGACATGACCGAGACACGTCTCTGGTCAATAACCAATAGCGGAACCTGGATGCTCATATTGGCTCCTACATATTCTACGAAGATCTTTATCGGTCAAACTGCATAACAACATACGTTGTTCCCTTTGTCATCGGTATGTTACTTGCCCGAGATTCGATCGTCGGTATCTCAATTCCTAGCTCAATCTCGTTATCGGCAAGTCTCTTTACTCGTTCCGTAATGTATCGTCCCACAACTAACTCATTAGTCACATTGCTTTCAAGGCTTATAGTGATGTGCATTACCGAGAGGGCCCAGAGATACCTCTCCGACAATCGGAGTGACAAATCCTAATCTTGATCTATGCCAAGCCAACAAGTACCATTGGAGACACCTGTAGAGCACCTTTATAATCACCCAGTTACGTTGTGACGTTTGTTAGCACACAAAGTGTTCCTCCGGTAATCGGGAGTTGCATAATCTCATTGTCATAGGAACATGTATACGTCATGAAGAAAGCAATAGCAGTAAACTGAAATGATCAAGTGCTAAGCTAACGGAATGGGTCAAGTCAATCACATCATTCTCCTAATGATGTGACCCCGTTAATCAAATGACAACTCATGTCTATGGTTAGGAAACTCAACCATCTTTGATCAACGAGCTAGTCAAGTAGAGGCATACTAGTGACACTATGTTTGTCTATGTATTCACACATGTATTATGTTTCTGGTTAATACAATTCTAGCATGAATAATAAACATTTATCATGACATGAGGAAATAAATAATAACTTTATTATTGCCTCTAGGGCATATTTCCTTCAGTCTCCCACTTGCACTTCTAGATTACACAGTAATGATTCTAACACCCATGGAGTCTTGGTGTTGATCATGTTTTGCTCGTGGAAGAGGCTTAGTCAACGGGTCTGCAACATTCAGATCCGTATGTATCTTGCAAATCTCTATGTCTCCCACCTGGACTTGATCCCGGATGGAGTTGAAGCGTCTTTTGATGTGCTTGGTTCTCTTGTGAAATCTGGATTCCTTTGCCATGGCAATTGCACCAGTATTGTCACAAAAGATTTTCATTGGATCCGATGCACTAGGTATGACACCTAGATCGGATATGAACTCCTTCATCCAGACTCCTTCATTTGCTGCTTCCGAAGCAACTATGTACTCCGCTTCACACGTAGATCCCGCCACGACGCTTTGTTTAGAACTGCACCAACTGACAGCTCCACTGTTCAATATAAACATGTATCTGCTTTGCAATTTTGAATCATCCGAATCAGTGTCAAAGCTTGCATCGATGTAACCATTTACGACGAGCTCTTTGTCACCTCCATAAACGAGAAACATATCCTTAGTCCTTTTCAGGTATTTCAGGATGTTCTTGACCGCTGTCTAGTGATCCACTCCTGGATTACTTTGGTACCTCCCTACTAAACTAATAGCAAGGCACACATCAGGTCTGGTACATAGCATTGCATACATGATAGAGCCTATGGCTGAAGCATAGGGAACATCTTTCATTTTCTCTCTATCTTCTGCAGTGGTCGAGCATTGAGTCTGACTCGACTTCACACCTTGTAACACAGGCAAGAACCCTTTCTTTGCTTGATCCATTTTGAATTTCTTCAAAACTTTGTCAAGGTATATGTGCTTTGTGAAAGTCCAATTAAGCGTCTTGATCTATCTCTATAGATCTTAATGCCCAATATATAAGCAGCTTCACCGAGGTCTTTCATTGAAAAACTCTTGTTCAAATATCCTTTTATGCTATCCAGAAATTCTATATCATTTCCAATCAGCAATATGTCATCCACATATAATATTAGAAATGCTACAGAACTCCCACTCACTTTCTTGTAAATACAGGCTTCTCCAAAAGTCTGTATAAAACCATATGCTTTGATCACACTATCAAAACATTTATTCCAACTCCGAGAGGCTTGCACCAGTCCATAAATGGATCGCTGGAGCTTTCACACTTTGTTAGCTCCCTTTGGATCGACAAAACCTTCTAGTTGCATCATATGCAATTCTTCTTCCAGAAATCCATTCAGGAATGCAGTTTTGACATCCATTTGCCAAATTTCATAATCATAAAATGCGGCAATTGCTAACATGATTCGGACAGACTTAAGCATCGCTACGGGTAAGAAAGTCTCATCGTAGTCAACCCCTTGAACTTGTCGAAAACCTTTCGCAACAAGTCGAGCTTTATAGACAGTACAATTACCGTCAGCGTCAGTCTTCTTCTTGAAGATCCATTTATTATCTATGGTTTGCCGATCATCGGGCAAGTCAACCAAAGTCCACACTTTGTTCTCATACATGGATCCCATCTCAGATTTCATGGCCTCAAGCCATTTTGCGGAATCTGGGCTCACCATCGCTTCTTCATAGTTCGTAGGTTCGCCTTGGTCAAGTAACATGACCTCCAGAATAGGATTACCGTACCACTCTGGTGCGGATCTTACTCTATTTGACCTACGAGGTTCGGTAGTAACTTGATCTGAAGTTTCATGATCAACATCATTAGCTTCCTTACTAATTGCTGTAGGTGTCACAGGAACCGGTTTCTGTGATGAACTACTTTCCAATAAGGGAGCAGGTATAGTTACCTCATCAAGTTCTACCTTCCTCCCACACACTTCTTTAGAGATAAACTCCTTCTCTAGAAAGGATCCATTCTTAGCAACAAATGTCTTGCCTTCGGATCTGTGATAGAAGGCGTACCCAACAGCTTCCTTTGGGTATCCTATGAAGACACATTTATCCGATTTGGGTTCGAGCTTATCAGGTTGAAGCTTATTCACATAAGCATCACAGCCCAAAACTTTAAGAAATGACAACTTTGGTTTCTTGCCAAACCATAGTTCATAAGGCGTCGTCTCAATGGATTTCGATGGTGCCCTATTGAACGTGAATGCAACCGTCTCCAAAGCATAACCCCAAAGCGATAGCGGTAAATCAGTAAGAGACATCATAGATCGCACCATATCTAGTAAAGTACGATTACAACCTTCGGACACACCATTACGCTGTGGTGTTCCGGGTGGCGTGAGTTTTGAAACTATTCCGCATTGTTTCAAATGAAGACCAAACTCGTAACTCAAATATTCTCCTCCACGATCAGATCGTAGAAACTTTATTTTCTTGTTACGATGATTTTCCACTTCACTCTGAAATTCTTTGAACTTTTCAAATGTTTCAGACTTATGTTTCATTAAGTAGATATACCCATATCGGCTCAAATCATGTGTGAAGGTTAGAAAATAACGATACCCACCGCGAGCTTCAACATTCATCGGACCACATACATCAGTATGTATGATCTCCAACAAATTTGTTGCTCGCTCCATTGTTCCGGAGAACGGCATTTTAGTCATCTTGCCCAGGAGGCATGGTTCGCAAGTACCAAGTGATTCATAATCAAGTGATTCCAAAAGTCCATCAGTATGGAGTTTCTTCATGCGCTTTACACCATTATGACCTAAACGGCAGTGCCACAAATAAGTTACACTATCATTATCAACTCTGCATCTTTTGGCTTCAATATTATGATTATGTGTATCACTACTATTGAGATTCAATATAAATAGACCACTCTTCAAGGGTGCATGACCATAAAAGATATTACTCATATAAATAGAACAATCATTATTCTCTGATTTAAATGAATAACCGTCTCGCATCAAACAAGATCCATATATAATGATCAGGCTTAACGATGGCACCAAATAACAATTATTTAGGTCTAAAACTAATCCCAAAGGTAGATGTAGAGGTAGCATGCCGACGGCGATCACATAGACTCTGGAACCATTTCCCACACGCATTGTCACCTCGTCCTTAGCCAATCTTCGCTTAATCTGTAGCCCCTGTTTTGAGTTGCAAATATTAGCAACATAACCAATATCAAATACACAAGTGCTACTACGAGCATTAGTAAGGTACACATAATAACATGTATATCACATATACCTTTGTTCACCTTGCCATCCTTCTTATCCGCTGGATACTTGAGGCAGTTATGCTTCTAGTCACCAGTCCCTTTGCAGTAGAAGCACTCAGTCTCAGGCTTAGGTCCAGATTTAGGTTTCTTCTCTTGAGCAGCAACTTGATTGCCATTCTTCTTGAAGTTCCCCTTCTTCTTCCCTTTACCCTTTTTCTTGAAACTGGTGGTCTTGTTGACCATCAATACTTGATGCTGCTTCTTGATTTCTACCCTGGCTGCCTTTAGCATTGCGAAGAGCTTGGGAATTGTCTTGTTCATCCCTTGTAATATATAGTTCATCACGAAGCTCTTGTAGCTTGGTGGCAGTGATTGAAGAATTATGTCAATGACACTATCATCAGGAAGATTAACTCCCAGTTGAATCAAGTGATTGTAGTACCCAGGCATTCTGAGTATATGTTCATTGACAAAACTATTCTCCTCCATCTTGCACCTATAGAACTTATTGGAGACTTCATATCTCTCAATCCGGGCATTGGCTTGAAATATTAACTTCAACTCCTGGAACATCTCATATGCTCCATGACGTTCAAAACATCGTTCAAGTCCCGGTTCTAAGCCGTAAAGCATGGCACACTGAACTATCGAGTAGTGATCAACACGCGACTGCCAGGCATTCACAATGTCTGCAGTTGCCGGCGCGGGTGGTACACCTAGCGGTGCTTCCAGGACGTAATTCTTCTGTGCAGCAATGAGGATAATCCTCAAGTTATGGACCCAGTCCGTGTAATTAATACCATCATCTTTCAACTTTGCTTTCTCAAGGAACGCATTAAAATTCAACGGAACAACAACACGGGCCATCTATCTACAACAACATAGACATGCAAAATACTATCAGGTACTAAGTTCATGATAAATTAAAGTTCAATTAATCATATTACTTAAGAACTCCCACTTAGATAGACATCCCTCTGATTATCTAAGTGATCACATGATCCACATCAACTAAACCATGTCCGATCATCACGTGAGATGGAGTAGTTTTCAATGGTGAACATCACTATGTTGATCATATCTACTATATGATTCACGCTCGACCTTTCGGTCTCCATTGTTCCGAGGCCATATCTGCATATGCTAGGCTCGTCAAGTTTAACCCGAGTATTCTGCGTGTGCAAAACTGGCTTGCACCCGTTGTATGTGAACGTAGAGCTTATCACACCCGATCATCACGTGGTGTCTCAGCACGAAGAACTGTAGCAACAGTGCATACTCAGGGAGAACACTTATACCTTGAAATTTAGTGAGAGATCATCTTATAATGCTACCACCGATCTAAGCAAAATAAGATGCATAAAAGGTAAACATCACATGCAATCAATATAAGTGATATGATATGGCCATCATCATCTTGTGCCTTTGATCTCCATCTCCAAAGCACCGTCATGATCACCATCGTCACCGGCGCGTCACCTTGCTCTCCATCGTAGCATCGTTGTCGTCTTGCCAACTATTGCTTCTACGACTATCGCTACCGCTTAGTGATAAAGTAAAGCAATTACAGGGCGATTGCATTGCATACAATAAAGCGACAACCATATGGCTCCTGCCAGTTGCCGATAACTCGGTTACAAAACATGATCATCTCATACAATAAAATTTAGCATCATGTCTTGACCATATCACATCACAGCATGCCCTGCAAAAACAAGTTAGACGTCCTCTACTTTGTTTTTGCAAGTTTTACATGGCTGCTACGGGCTTAGCAAGAACCGTTCTTACCTACGCATCAAAACCACAACGATATTTCGTCAAGTTAGTGCTGTTTTAACCTTCACAAGGACCGGGCGTAGCCACACTGGTTCAACTAAAGTTGGAGAAACAGACCCGCCAGCCACCTGTGTGCAAAAGCACGTCGGTAGAACCAGTCTCGCGTAAGCGTATGCATAATGTTGGTCCCGGCCGCTTCATCCAACAACATCGCCAAACCAAAGTATGACATGCTGGTAAGCAGTATGACTTGTATCACCCACAACTCACTTGTGTTCTACTCGTGCATATAACATCTACGCATAGACCTGGCTTGGATGCCACTGTTGGGGAACGTAGTAATTTCAAAAAATTTCCTATGCACACGCAAGATCATGGTGATGCATAGCAACGAGAGGGGAGAGTGTGTCCACGTGCCCTCGTAGACTGAAAGCGGAAGCGTTATGACAACGCGGTTGATGTAGTCAAACGTCTTCACGATACGACCGATCCAAGTACCGAACGTACGGCACCTCCGAGTTCACCACACGTTCAGCTCGATGACGTCCCACGAACTCCGATCCAGTAGAGCTTTGCGGGAGAGTTCCGTTAGCACGACGGCATGATGACGGTGTTGATGATGCTATCGACGCAGGGCTTCGCCTAAGCACCGCTACGATATTACCGAGGTGGAATATGGTGGAGGGGGGCACCACACATGGTTGGGAGAGATCAATAGATCAACTTGTGTGTCTAGAGGTGCCCCTGCCCCCGTATATAAAGGAGCAAGGGGGGAGAGGCAGTCGGCCAAGGAGGGCGCGCCAAGGGGGAGTCCTACTCCCACCGGGAGTAGGACTCCTCCTTTTCCTTGTAGGAGTAGGAGAAGGGAAGGAAGGGAGAGAGGAGGAGAAGGAAAAAGGGGGGACGCCGCCCCCTCCTTGTCCAATTTGGACTAGAGGGGGAGGGGGTGCGCGGCTGCCCTAGCCTCCCCTCCTCTTCTCCCACTAAGGCCCGTTAGTCCCAATATACTCCCCGGGGGGTTCCGGTAACCCCCCAGTACTCCGGTAAATGTCCGAAACCTCCCGAAACACTTACGATGTCCGAACATAGTCGTCCAATATATCGATCTTTACGTCTCGACCATTTCGAGAATCCTCATCTTGTCTATGATCATATCCGGGACTCCGAACTAACTTCGGTACATCAAAACACAAAAACTCATAATACCGATCGTCACCGTACTTTAAGCGTGCAGACCCTATGGGTTCGGGAACTATGTAGACATGACTGAGACACGTCTCCGGTCAATAACCAACACTAAAAAATACACTTCCGTGATGATACGTGTTTGTCATAGTAGGTCGCGTTTTTTTTGTCATGCATGTACATCCATGACGATTTTATGACAGAATCAAGATAGTCATACTTGTGCTATCGTAGAAGTGTTCCATGAAATTACCAAAATTATCATCACGGAAGTGTGCATGCACTTCCTTGACGATAAATCGCGCGTCACAGAAGTGCTTTCGTCAAGGTTGACCGACACATGACATCCACCGTAACGGAACGCCGTTAAGCTATCGGGTTGGATTTTGGATCCGATAACCCGTTAACAGCTCGGACCAATGGGAAATTTCCACGTGTAAAATTCTGATTGGCTGAAGGGAACACCTGTCGGCTCGTTAGTGGACCAGATGTCGCCCGTCCATTGGAGGAGACATGCCTATGATACGTCGACACGTGGTTGGGCCCAACAGAGGCCCATATAGGTTAAAAAGGCCGGCCCAGTCAAAGGCCCGTAGTACTTAATCAGGTACTAGTGGGCCAGCCCAATAACGGCCTGCTTAATAAAGGCCCATTTATGACCCGAAGCCAGATCTGGCCCGTTAATTGTTCGCCCAATATTTGGGCCCATTTACGGCCCGAAGCCAGATCTGGCCCGTTAATTGTTCGCCCAATATTTGGGCCCATTTGCGGCCCGAAGACAGATCTGGTCCGTTAATTGTTCACCGAATATTTGGGCCCAACTACAGCCCAGTGACTTTCGGCCTGTTAGAGGCCTGATGTAGACATGGGCCCATTTCAACCCGGTGTGACTTTCGGCCTGGTAATGGCCCATGCTGCCCATGGGCCATATATGGTCTGACAGGACATCGGGCCCACTAACGGCTCGTGCTAAAGGTGGCAACAGTTAAGTCCAACGTGACTTTGGGCCTGTTAAAGGCCTGTCGCGTAATTCGGCCCGGTGATGCCTATACTAAGCTTTCGGCCTCTTAAAGGCACATGATCTCAGTGGGCCAACTAAGGCCCGAGATATGTTTCAGCCTGGTAATGGCCCGTGAGCTAACTGGGCCCAAAAAGGCCCAGTCTACATTTTGGCCTGCTGAAGGCCCGTCGACGACTAGTGAAAATTGAGGCCCAACATGCATTTTGGCCTACTAAAGGCCCGTGGTTTCATCTCGGCCGTAATAGGCCAGTACAATATTCAGCGTGTTAATGGCCCAACGCTACCTGGGCCAAACTAAGCATTGGGTCGACAAAAAGGCCCAACTAAAATATAGGCCGGTGTAAGCTTGGGCCTGGCGCAATGTGTGAAGGCCCCAATCATTCGGGCCCAAGAAAGACACAGGCCGGCCCAATTGTGGCCCGCTAAAAACCAGGCCCGTTAGAGTCAAATGTTTTGGCCCGGTCGACTACATCTAATTTTTTTCAGATAGCGAATGATGGCAGTAACTAGTAGGAATTAAGAACAAACCTACTCTATACAATAAAGAAATTACGGCATAGTAACAAAGAATAAACCTACACTATACAATATTGGATTTAAGGTATATTACATCCACTGGGCATCGAAGTTCGCCACCAGTGATCATAAAGCGCAACGAAGAAGCAAATTACAAAAACTGGGCACCATTGCAAAGTAACAAAAATAATATTGAGCCGAGACCACTTCCAAGACAGTTCAAGAAAGGTTAGCCTTGCGGGGGAACTGCTGCCTAAGCTGCTGAGCAAGGCTATGAGACCGGCCTAGCATGTCGGTCATAGCTTCTAGGTGTAGCTGTTTAGCGATGAGGTTCTCATTGGTGTTCTCCGCAATATTTCTTAGAGATAGGACTCCAAGTCAAAGTTGAGTTGCAGAATGCCTTTCTACTAGAACTTGGGACTGAAGAAGTCGAACTGATTCAGACAACAAATTCTGTGAGCTTGTCTGACTGTTAGTCTCAAGTAACTTGAACACTGCATCAAGACAAGACTTTGGGGTTGTCTCGCTATCTTCAAGATGTTTTGCCTTCTTTGCTGCAATATATGTTGGGTTTGTCTCACAGCCTTCAGCAGACTTGTGCATGCCATCAGGCATATCACCCTGAAACAAAGTAGAGAGATGATAGGTTTTGCATGTGTATAAACAAAGATGATAACTGTGCTGTCAATTCCATCCAATTTCAAATTAGAAAATAAAGAGTAAGTTCAAAATATCAATAGCATAATTTGGCATTGTTCATAATGCGGGGAGCTTCACCACACTACTGGATTACCATGTCAACATAACAAGCATAGATGAAGGGCAAAGAAAATCATTGTATCTATTTTGGATAATGTGCATGGCATGTTGTTCATATCATTAGCCACATCAGTAAGATAAAACAGGAGATGACAAGGTGCAAACATGGGCTGCTTCACCACACACTGGATTATAGATCCACAAAACAAGCATAAATATAGGGAGTATTAAGTAATGTGCATGGTATGAATAAGGAATTCGGTTTTACAAGTAAAACTTAGAACTTACGGTTCTTGCGAACATGCATTTTAGTTGAAACAGCAAACAAAACAGCAGTAAACGATAGGGAGTATGAGCAAATTAAACAACAGTTGAGGATAAAGGCTTTAGAAGGACTGACTTACATTAACAGTTAACACCGGCTTTATAATGCCCTTCTCCATGTCAAGGGAAGGATAACTCAAGAATTTCAGCACAGAATCTTCTTCATAAGCATTGCCTGTGCTCTACATTTTGTAGAGAGTAATTATAGATATGATAATACTGGAAGGGATAGAGGATAATGAAGATAAGATCCATATTGATGCTACATAATCAACTACTAATCCCTGGAAGTACAAGCGTTACATGACAAAATGTATTGACAAGAGCAATGGGCTACACTTCTGCACTGACATTGTCTGTGTATTCTACTTGTTGGTAAGGTTAAATATAGATCTGATCTTTTTTAGTAAATGGTGGGCGAGGGAGATAAGGTGCAGAATGCTACAAAATGAACCAATCCCTCTTCCCATAATACAAGAGTGTTTTGAACACTGGTGTACCATACAAAATGTTCTTATATTATGGGACGGAGGGAGTAGCTGTTAATGTAAGTACAGTGATAGACCACGTTCAGTCCTTACAAGAGGACTGCAGAGCTAAACCTCTTCTAAAGTATTGGGTTGATTCTAAATTTATGTAAGAGTCCATACGGATCTTATAATGTCCACCAAATGGACGATTACGAGGCTAACATGTGCAGTGATGCTACATAATCAAACAACTATGGAAGTAAGTATGGTCATACAGGGCAAGAGGTACTCACAAGAGCAATGTGGTGCGCACTATAGTTGCGAGATTCTTTGGTCCCTTGAGAACGAATGTTCTTCTGCTAACAGTTTTTGTACAAGTGAGACATTAAGGCAAATGCAGAAATGTAGTTCAAATTGTGATGTGATATCATAGACAGTACCTTACACTGCAGCCGAGACCAATGTGTAACAAGATTATTCGAGTCACCGTCGGATAAATGTAGCACCAGAGACTTTACAGAAATTTTGTTCACAGCCTTGCCATCGAAGTGCGCTTGCCTCAGGTAGGAACGATACTTCATCAATGAGTGCTTGAAAAGCGCAACCAACCCTTGCTCGTCATCACAATCCAGTTTGCTCCTTGTCTATTTAAAAGAATGAAATCTTGTGTCTTCTGTCAGCAGAAACATATGCAGTAATGACCATGAATAACATTAGTACATTACTTACGTGTAAGTTGCGGAGGAAGACTGGAAATTGTTCTGTGTCTGCGGTATAATCTTTCCATGAAGGAAAGATGCGCAAAGCATCAGTTGCAAGATATGTGCGAGCAATGTAACCTTGGAAAGTTAGAGCAAGTACCTTGATGGGTGAATAAGATAGGGCATCTTCCTCTGACTCCTCCACTAGGGAGCTACATTGACTTAGGTCTCCCTCTAGCTCAGAATCACTGTTAGGATCATATTCTGAGCATGAATCTGTAGGTGGAGAGCGTTTGCATTGCATTGCATCCAGACTTGATTTCAGTCCCTTAATGCCAAGTTTGACAGCCATGACATTGTTCTGCTTTATTCTTTTCATGCGCGCAAGCTCATAATCATTATGATGCTGTCCAGAATCTGAGATTCATGAAAACATAAAAAGTAGTCAGATTATCTATGGAATGCATTGCGGATTCAACTCGAAGAGTGTCTCCCTATAAACCCCTGCATATGCAAAGTTCACCCCCCAACCATGCTAACCAGACCACACACAGAAATACAAACCCCTTATGTCTCTATAACAGGCAGGCACACATTTCAAAACTGAAGTAGGAACATTAGAATCATATTAAATTCGTATTTGAACAAATAAACTAAGCAATTATGAGTGGCATAATGTTTAGCTTCAAGGGTGGAGTGTTGGTAGTGCGACACAAAGCAAGTAGGCAGATTGTATTCCATGTAAAAGATCGAAACCTATGTAAAAGCTGGAAATGACACTTTCTTTCTATACAATGCAGTGTTCGTTGCCCACACATGATGGAAGAGATCACATAGAGAAATACTATTCACTCATGTCTACGGTTCTAGTATTTAGAAACAGGGTGATCCACCCAAAAAGAATATTGACAACAAATATGATAAGGCAAGCATAGATGTAGTGAATCAATCATTTACTTGTGAGCTTACTAGGACAAGTATGCAGAATTGTAACTGCAGTAAGAGACCGTCCAAAATCTGAATGAAGAAGTTTGTCTAGCACTTATTGATTGCAACTAATCAACGTGAATAATTGGATATTATATCGAATGAGTAAGAAAGACAAGTAAAATTGTCAACAAACCTGGCTTGCAGTAGTAATCTGGGTCAATGTCACTACGACCAACAATCCAAAATGACTAGTGTCTGTTCCGAGGGCCAGAATTTTGAAAACCCTATGAACTTTAGAGGTACTAAAGATTACCAAAATACATCTGAACCGTTAAGTATAGGTAGCACTTAGCACACAACAAACCCTAATGACAGTCCTGCCTAATGAGTAATGAATCAATTAGAAAATGGGTGATGAGGAGTGGTTGCTAAGTGTTGAGGACATATCTCAGGATAAATCGGGTTGGCTTGGTGGGTGCTGCACGCCTGAGCCCTGAACGGACTGGGAAGGTAGGCATGGCGGCGCGCCCGGGCAGCGGTGACGCTGTTGGGCGAGCGGCTCCTGGCCTCCTATTAGTCTGGCGTCTCCTCCTACAGTCATGCCGTCCGGGGATGGCAAGTCGCTAGCGAGGCAAGCGGCTGGGGGCGAGTAGAGATCAGAAGCGCGCAGCAAAACAGAGGGGAATCGGGGCCTGGGACGACCCAAAATCCTAGGGTGGGCCGGCCCACCGTGGGCACCCTGTAGAGATACACACCCGAGCGGCGAACATGCATTTTCAAAACAAATTTAGGAACATTTAGCTGACCAATTAAACAACTCTGTTTCAATAATATCAGATTCGTATTTGAACAACTAAGCTTGTTTAGCTTGATGGGTGGAGCAGTGTTATTATGACACGAAGCACGTATTCTGATCGTATAGTGATCATAAAAGAGGGAAACTCTAAGCATATTTTTTTAGCAAAAGAGGGTTTCCCCTCCGATTTCTATTAAAGAAAACACCACGGAACCAACATGATCAATTAAACCCTAAGCATGATCAATTAAACCGTATTATGGTTGTGCCATGGAAGATTTGAAGCTGCAAACCGGAGAAATGATATTTAGCATCCATTGTTTTCTTCGAACTAAGAACTACTCCCTCCGTTCCTAAATATTTGTCTTTCTAGAGATTTTAACAAGTGACTACATACGGAGAAAATGAGTGAATCTACACTCTAAAATATGTCTATATACATCCATATGTGGTAGTTCATTTGAAATCTCTAAAAAGACAAATATTTAGGAACAGAGGGAGTAAATTCTAAGAGCTGAAAAGAAAGTAGAGTAACCAAGTTAAGATCTATTTTCTGGTTGAGATCAAAAAGTTGAGGAGATATGAAGTACCACCTCTCTTGCGGTGCCGTGTAGGCATCGGGGCTGCGATGGCTGTCGGTGGCATTGAAGCAGATCTGTGATGGTAGACGGGTGCATCGGGGGATAAGTCCCATTGCGGTGGAAGAGAAGGTCGTGTGAGCGGCCCCGGCAAAGAGGACGACGGCGCCGATGAAGCGAGAGGACGCGATGCAAGGCTATTGGTCCGTCACCGTGGATGAGAAACGTCCATCTCTAGCAGTGGATGACATGGTCTTGGTAGGCGCTCCGGCATGGTGGAGGACGGTGGCGATGGATGTGGTGGAGGACGGCGGCGATGGATGGGGTGGAGGATGGAGGCTGGTGTGGGGATGGGGTGTTCTAGCGCGGACGGTGTATGAATGGGAAAATGGAGGGAGAGGTACGGGGAACCATGTTTTTGGGACGCGCCTGTCTGAAATATGGGAAAGTTACGAACTTAGCCCCCGTTTATAATTTGGACGTCTCGTCGGTTGGGGATAGGACGGTAATCTCGCATCTCACCAATATTTGCTCAGAGCGATTTTGAGGGAGGAGAGGGAGGTTGGCGCCCATGGTTGGTGCCCATGGTGTATGAACGGGGCTAATAGGTAGGGCGGTTGTGTCACGTCTGAGTGAAGTTACAAACCTGCCCCTATTGAAAATATTTGCCTACATCGATTTCGGCCGAGTTGAGTTTGTTTTGCCGCCCATCATGTATTAATGGGGAATCGAGGGAGAAACAGAGGTCTTTCGGACGAGCTTGAATCAAATGTGTTTTGCCGCCCATGTTTGACGCCCACCGTGTCGGAATGGGCTCAGAGGCGGTCGTGTCACGTCTAATTGAAGTTACTAACCTACCCCTATTTAGAGCAGTGGAAATCGGGCCGATGGATTGTCCGCGTAATGGGTAGACAATAATTTTCATCTACCAAACACTTGGCTTCGGGCAGCCGACGTGGGAGTGGACATTTTGCCGCTTCTTTCGAATTTTGGGACAATAAGCATCCATGTTTACCCTAGCAACTAAATTCGAATCCATTTTGTATTCCTATATGAATCTTTATAAATCATTCTATGTGTTTTTATATATCTTCAAAAGAACGACAAAGATGTATTCCACTGTCATATATGAGTATGGTTTACAAATGCCGATACTCAAATTCAGAAGCTAGAATCAAGTTTAAGGTGAATTCGAATATTTGGAACACTTCATGTCCAACTCAAATGTCATACGCAGCATAATGTGTACTCCCATTTAGATATGTACACAAGCGATGTATCAAGATTCAAATACCGAGTCAATCAACCAAGAATGTACAGAACTAACAGACATATAAACACTTATAGAGTATATGGATCAATAATATCAACTAACATACATAAGCCAAGCCGCTGTACTTTTTTTTGCTACAACAACATCCTTTTTTTAGCCAGCATCTTGGCCCTTTCCGATGCGTGCCACTTATGGTCCATCTATACTTCTATTAGTGCTGAATGCACATTCAGCCCGATTGGCATATTTGTAGGTCTGCCACATCAATCCAAATGAAATGTCTCCGAGTCTTATCAATTAATACAAACTTGTGCTCAAATAAAATTACAAACCAAAAAACAGAAAACAATTATTACATGATCTCTAAAACAAATGGTTTGATTGACTACATGAACAAACAACACAAAGGTTATTCAACGATGGAAAGAACATTTCACCTATTATTTACCAAGTGGCAATTTAATTTCCTTTTTTCCTTCAGGACCTTAACAATGTGGTTAGGCTCAGCTTGCTTCATTTTGAAATCCACCAAATATTTAATGGTTGTCTTGAGTACTACTTGTGATTGTGCTGTTTACTTCCTCAACATGTCAACTTCATCTCTAAGTGCAGAAGCAGAATCTCTTTCTACCACTAGTTTAGCCTCTAGAGCATCAGCAGTTGGCAATTCATAATGCATGATTGGGCCGGTGCCACTGCTGTTGGATGATGCAACATCCATGAGGACCTCGCTCTTTGATCTTGGGCTAACCTGTTTTGCCATTAAAGTTCCGATTGGATTCAGAAAAGTTGAAGTTAGCAAAACATCTCCACTGGGAGTTGTAACAGCAAACCAGCTAAACAAACAAGGAATTAAAGAGTTTTAATTGGATGCTGAAAATTAGTTATTAACATCATTGTAACCCGCTGTTGCAGCAGCAAAGCAGTTAAACAAACAAGTAGATATTTAAGTTAAGGCAAACATGTAATTCTTAACAGTAAGTATCAAACACATAGATAGGCGCAGTCTACAATAGGATTAACTGGTTGTGGCATTATGTAATCAATAGCAAACTAAATTAAGCCAAGCAATGTAATTGAACAATTTTACAATAAGTGGCTAACTAAAATTCCGAGAAGCAGGTAACTGAACTTACACTAGTTCTTTGTACAGGCACACTGCAACTTCTTTTTCGCTTACAAGGTTGTACGAAGGAGTCCATGGCATCAATTGCTTCGATACGCAGTCCCAATACTTCTTTCTTCCACACTGCATTGGTAAGTTGAATGGTTAATCTGGTAAGATGGTACGTCCTTGATATGTTATATGAGGACATGTAGTCAGACTAGTTGTAGCCACACACATCACACTGACTTTTACTGTATATTTCATGCAATTACTTTTGGCATATCGAGATCTAAGAAATCTACAATAGGATGAAAAGACTGGCATCCTTCACATTATTGGCGAACTCAGTTCATAGAAACAAGCAATTCAACCATTCTGTGGGTAAATCAAAAGCGCCACTGGAATATTTTTCACTACCCAATCATACACGCAAAAAGGGGCGACGCCACCATACACTACAAAAAAATACACTTCCGTGATGATACGTGTTTGTCATAGTAGGTCGCGTTTTTTGTCATGCATGTACATCCATGACAAATTTATGACAGAATCAAGATAGTCATACCTGTGCTGTCATAGAAGTGTTCCATGACATTACCAAAATTATCATTACGGAAGTGTCCACTTCCATGATGATAAATCACGCGTCACAGAAGTGCTTTCGTCAAGGGTGACCGACATGTGGCATCCACCGTAACGGAATGCCGTTAAGCTATCGGGTCAGGTTTTGGATCCGATAACCCGTTAACAGCCCCGACCAATGGGGATTTTCCACGTGTAAAATCATCATTGGCTGGAGGAAACACGTGTCGGCTCACCGGTGGGACAAATGTCAACCACTCATTGGACAGAAGGCGCCTATGATACGTCGACACGTGGCATGGCCCAACAGAGGCCCATTCTTGTGAAAAGGCCGGCCCGTTTGACTTGGTCAAAAGGTGGCGGGCCGGCCCATGTAAAGCCTGTTAACGGCCTGTTCGCATATAGCCCATTTACAGCCCGCTAACCCAAGGCCCGTTACGCCCTATCCGAATTAGGCCCAGTAGCGTCATCTGGGCCACCCAATATGATTCCAGCCTGTTTTCACTTCTGGCCCATGTATGGCCCATGATGTCTTTTGGCCCATATGAGGCCCTATGTAACTCTTGGCCTATTAACGGCCCGTGGTGAAACTGGCCCGTAATGAACAGTGTATCACTTTACACCCATTAACAGCCCGTGGTGAAACTGGCCCGTAATGAACAGTGTATCACTTTATACCCATTAAGGGCCCGTTATTCCGTTGGGCCGTTTCCAGCCCATGTTATCTTTCGGCCTTCTCAGAGCCCATTTATTCTTGGGCTCATTTCCAGCATTCGTTTACTTACGGCCCGTTACTGTCATTTTCTGCTTATGGGCCAAATTCAGCCCGTGGTTACAGTCGGCCCGTTTGTGGTCCGTTAACACGTTGGGCCGTTTTCATAGCGTCATGAAATACGGCCTATTAACGATGGCCCGTTATGGTCGGCCCATGAACGGATGATTCCAACTCTAGCCCGTTTACGGCCATAATGTGGCCTGTTATTGGCCCATGTTTGGCCAATCGATCATACTGCCCGTATAAGGCCCATTGATGATACGGCCCGTAGAAGGCCCATTGTTTCTACGGCCCGTAGAAGGCCCACTGTTTCTACGGCCCGTAGGAGGCCCAGTGTCACTACAGTAAATATTAGCCCATGGTTATTGTGGCCTAGTTTTAAAAAATAGGTTATTGCAGCCACTAGCAAACCGCGGAAAAAGAACTGCAATGACTACAAGCAAACAAATAAACAAGACAACAAGGAAATAAATAAGCAAGCAACTTACGCTAGGCTATCACGGCTATCACACATATTACATCCACTGGGCATCAAAGTTCGCCACCAGTGCAAATAAACGCGCCGACAAAAGAATATACAAAACTGAGAGCACTTCAGAAGGCACTAGGCCTGGCCAGGTCGGGCCCCCCAAACAGCTGAAGAAGCTGAGTAGACCTCAGTTGTGTCAACGATAGATGCATCAACACTAGATTTAAGGCATGATGGTGCGCACGGCAGTCCTCTGACATCTTCATTGCATCTTTGACTTCAAGTCGGAGCTGAGCTGAAGCAAGCCTTTCCGCTTTAAGTTGAGACTGAAGAAGTCGAACTGATTGAGGCAGCGACTGCACAGAGGTTGTCTCACACCTGCTGGTGAGTAGCTTCAACTCACTGTCTTCATCAAGACAGGACCTTGGGGTCATCTCGCTGTCCTCAAGATGGTTTGGCTCACTATCTTCCCTAAAGTTCTGCCTGGCGTAAGAGATACGACTCTGAAAGAGAAACAAGGAGACACGTAACAGGTTTCACAATTATATAAGCAAATAAATGGATCTGTTCTGCATAAGGAACATGTTTTTACAACTACAATTTGAAACTGGTAGTTGTTGCAAACATCCAATCAGATGTAAACAGCAAAGCAAACAGCAGTGGAGGCAATGATGCCTATCCAAATCTATACTAGAACAAAGTTTGAAGGCTTGAGAAGGATGAACTTACATTACATGTTAACACGGGCTGGACAAAGCCCTTCTCCATGTTGATGGAAGGATAATTCAATAAATTCCCCAAAGAAAATTCTTTATAAGCGTTGCCATTATTCTACATTTTGCAAAGAGTAAATATAGATCAAATAATATTGGAAGAAACAGAGGATAATGAAGCTCAGGTGCAGACTGATGATACATAATCAAATAGCAATTAATTAAGTACAACGTTACAAGGCAAAAGGGAGAGAGGTACTGACAAGAGCAATGCAGAGCCCATTATTGTTTTGAGATCGTATGATCCTTTGAGCAAGGAGATTCATCTGAAATTAGTTTTCATACAAGAGAGAAGGTAAGGCACAAGCAGAAATTTAGGAGTTCAAATTTTGAATTGATATCATAGACAGTACCTGACGCTGGGCTCCCAGCAGTTCTAATAGGGGTTTGGCCACTGGAGTAGGGGTAAAGTGTGGTACAGTTGGGCCTGTGTTTTCTGTGGCTGCTGATCTATCTGATTTAACAGGTACCACTACCTTTTCCAAATACCTAGTTTGTACTCCTTGAGGATCTGCACTCACCCTCTTCCTTTTGGACATCTATCACGAAAGAACAACATTTGACTGGAAAAACATAGTGTGACGACACATGGAATAGGTACAGAAAATGGATAGTTATGGCATATACTCATATATGATGCTTAAACTAAGCAGATGGTGTAACAAAGTAGAAGAAATGCAAGAGGTCAGATGCAAAATATGTGCGACCAATACAACTTTGCAAAGTTAGAGCAAGCACCTTGATGGGTGAATAAGATAGGCCATCCTCCACCATGCCAAGTTTGTTAGCCAGTGGATCGTTCCGCAATATTCCTCTCGTGCGCCCATTCTCATATTCATTTTGATAATGTTCAATATCTGACATGCATGAAAACATAAAAACAAGTGAGATTTTCTTTGTAATGCAGAAGTGATTCTAATCCAATACTGCCTCCCTGTAAACCCCTTTGTGCTATCTCTGCAATTCTTTTAAAAGATGCCATGCATGCTGTAATTTGTTGTGTGCATTAATATAATGTGGCCTACTACTCAAAATATGAGAGCTCCAGAAGTGATGACACTTCGCAGATGATAGCTTCAACATATAGTAAAGAAGAACAAGTCGACCTGACCTGACAGATTCAAAATATACTAAGGGAGAACAACTCGACCTGACCAGTCGACCGCAAGAGAAGAGTATCATCTTAAAGAAGAGCAGAAGAGCAAGCAGATTGAAGATATTACAAGTGTTTCAATACAATGTCGGTTGGCCACCCATGATGAACCAGAGCGCACAGAGAAATACTATTCTTTCCGGTCTCTCCATATGTGGCTCACATGCATTTCGAAACTAAAGTAGGAACATTTAGCTAACCAATTAAACATCTCTCAGTTTTACTAATATCAGCAATAATATCAGATATGAATTTGTACAACTAAGCTTGTTTAGCTCGATGGGTGGAGCAGTGCTATTACGACACGAACCACGTAGGCTGATTGTGGTCATCATAAAATGGGGAAAACATAAGCATGATCAGTACAGTGTTGACCGTGGCAGTGGGATGGCAGATCTGAAGCTGCAAACCGCGCAAAGGGTAGTTAGCAACCGATGTTTGCTTTGAAATAACAACTAAGATTTGGTATGGACAAGAAAGTACGGTCAACAAGTGACAAAGAAATGCAATTATGCTGTCTCTCTATATGTCGCGACATGCATTTGGAAACTCAAGTGGGACCTTTAGCTAACCAATTAAATGTGTCGGTTAACTAATATCAGTATCATATCACAATCATATTTGAACAACTAAGCTTTCGAATTCTGAGTGTTGTGTTGTTTAGCTTGAAGGGTGGAGTAATGCTAGTACGACAGAAAGCACCTACGGAGATCATAGTAGAGTAGATAAAAGGGGAAAACCCTAAGCATCAAGAGAAAAATCAGGAAAGTGGAACTAGCTGGAACAGTGGGTGGCGCACATGCTTTTCGAAACGAATATAGGAACATTAGGTGACCAATTAAACGTTCTCTGTTTTAGTGATATGAGCATCATATCAGATTCGTATTTGAACACGTAAGCTTTGGGTTGAGGTCTTGAGGAGCAGTGCTAGCACGACACGAAGCACCTACGATGATGGTAGTGAATATAAAGGGGGGAAACCATAAGCTTTACGAGTATAGTGCCCGTGCCATGGCGGATCTGAAGGTGCAAACCGGACAAAGCTACTTCGCAACCAATGTTTGCTTTCAACTAGCCACTACGATTTGGTACGGACAAGAAAAGTACAGTAAACAAATTACGATCTATTTTCTGGGTGAGATCAATAACTTAAGCACATATGGAAGAGTACCACCTCTCTTGCGACGCCGTGTAGGCCTATGCTGATACGTTGAGGGTGCTGCGGGTGCGATGGCTGTCGGCGGCGGGGAAGAAGACTTTAGACGGCAGACGGCCGGGTCGGGGGATATATCCTGTTGCCGTGGACGAGGCGGTCGTAGGAGCGGCAACGGCAAGGTGGACGACGGCGCCGATGAAGCGAGAGGAGGCGATGAAAGGATCCTGGTCCAGCGCCGTGGATGAGAGACGTCCATCTCTTGCAGTGGACGACGGGGTAGGGGTAGCGGCTCCGGCAAGGTGGAGGATGGGGTGGCGGACGGAGGAGGCTGGCCGCAGTGCGGAGGTTGTCGTGCCGCCGACGGTGTATGAATGGGGAAATGGAGGGGAGGGGGGGATCTCAAACTTTGGGACGCGCTTCTCTGAAATGGGGGAAAGTTACGAACTTATCCCCCGTTTAAAATTTCGGACATCGCGTCGGTTGGGGATAGGACGGTAATCTCGCATCTCCCAAATATTTGCCGGTAACTATTTCGGGCGAGGAGAGGGTGTTTTGCCGCCCACGGTTGGCGCCCACGGTGTATGAACGGGGCTGACAGGTAGGGCGGTTGTGTCACGTCTGATGGAAGTTACACATCTGCCCCTATTTAAAATATTAGCCTACATCGATTTCGGACGAGGAGAGTTTGTTTTGCCGCCCACCGTGTATGAATGGGGAAATGGAGGAAGAGACACATGTCTTTCGGACGAGCTTGAATCAAATGTGTTTTGCCGCCCACGTTTGGCGCCCACCGTGTCTGAATGGGCTCAGAGGCCGTCGTGTCACGTCTGATTGAAGTTACTAGTCTACCCCTATCGACAGCAGTGTAAATCCGGTCGATAAGGATGTCAAGTGTCAGGGGTAGACAGTAATTTCCATCTCGCAAACACTTGCTTCGGGCAGCCCACAAATTATAGTGGGTGTTTAGCCGCTTCGTTCAAAACTTGGGAGAATTAGCATTCACGTTTGCCCTGGGACCTGGCAAACTAAATTCAAATCCAGTTTGTATTCGATTACGAATATCCACAGATAATTATACGTTTTGTTATTTATTTCTTCAAAACCACAACAAAGATTTATTCCACCTTTATATATGATTATGATTTAGAAATGCCGTGATCTTCGAATTCAGTAGGTTGGATACACTCTGATTCAAACAGTTATTTCATCCAATACAATATGCTCACACGAAAAACAGTTCACCTTATGTCAATCATACAAGTACTGAGGATTACCTCGCCTAAAAAATTCGGATCATTACAACACATGGACAACATGGAATTCCGGACAACATAGGGGGTCTTGCAACATAATCCATTCAGAGACATGACACAACATGCAAGTACAATAATCTAATGACAATTTCAACTGGTATCTAAAGAAGAACCGGGATTACCTTGGGCTTCAGATAGCAGAAACAGCAGGACCTCCTCCGTCTTCAAATGCAACATTCTTACTTCCTCCAATTCTTGGGTTGCTTGCATAATGCGTGCCGCTAATTCCGTAATTTCCAGCCTCAAGATAAAGATTACCTCATTCATGGCAGCCACACCATCTCTTTCTGCCTCTAGTAGAGCCTCAAGCACTATAATATCTGTGCTCAGACTGCTCTCCGGCGGTGTTGCCTCTGAACTGCTACCATCTGGTAACATGGATGGCGCACTGCTTCCACAAATAGATTCTGGGGTTGTACATTGTGTCCTAGTGTGAACGGCATCCTGAAAGGTTTCCGCTGGACATAAGTAAGAGATAGTTATCGTATGATCCAGGCAGTAAGCTTACATGGTAAACGACGGACGAATTATTGCCGAGCATGGCAAACTATATTTAAATGGTTCGAAGCAGCATCAGCCGAAAAGAAATTAAAATGGTAAGATGAAAGTTGAAAGGGAGTGTACAACCGCTATATTTAAGTTGCCAAGGCATCTAAGCAGTTGAAATAATCTGAGAAAGCACTTAACAGTGTGGCCTCATATAAACTACGAAGACAGTCTTGTGATGAAGTTGAGAGGAAAAGTTAAGGACTCAAATGAAATAGGCATGCATTTCTTTACGATAGTACAGCAGGCACTGCTGACATATTGGCCAACTCAGGTATAACGTAACAACAAACAAGCATTCGAATCAAGCAATACAGCAAAGCAGACAACTGAACTATTTGTAATTCGGTAGGATTACACGTTGAGGGCACAAGCCAAGAAAGCAGCCCACTCGCATTACATTTAACATGTACTAAAACACACTGGCTTACCATATGTTGCTGTGAAGCCTAGCTGCTGTTGCAATGTTCTTTGAAGATATCGTCAGCATCCCGTGGTTGCAAATCTAGTTGTTGTAGTTTATTCTGCACCATCTATTTAGGTAAAATTAATTTTAATCGCATGCACTGGTCCGAATTGATCATCAATGGTTCATCTAAACTAATGAAAGAAGGGTGTGTGCATACACGACAATATATCTGCTTCCCTCTATTTTTATGCTTGTTCGAGGTGCCAGCACCAAAAGAACAAATATTTTGCTTGATGGGGTTGGCAGCTCCATAATTAATAGAAGCATCAAATTAGTCATGCAACTTGGGAAGATCAAGAACACACAAACAAGTAATGAACAGAGGCTCGGAGCAGTGATGTAATAGCTAGCATCAGAAAATGTAGGGTAAAACGAACAAAAAGC
Organism: Triticum aestivum; assembly: GCF_018294505.1. Taxonomy (NCBI): domain Eukaryota; kingdom Viridiplantae; phylum Streptophyta; class Magnoliopsida; order Poales; family Poaceae; genus Triticum; species Triticum aestivum. Next base: position 577,808,065 of record NC_057804.1, read on the forward strand.
AGCGGAACCACATGCTAGTTTGCTGATGTGTAATTAAGCATAGAGAACATTAAGCAGTCTGATGGAACCAACAGGTGGCATCAGAACAAAACTAAAGCATATTAACTATATGTGCACTGGTATGTAATTTAACACATGTAACATGTTCACTGCCAGAAGTATGGCCCTACAGGTGCAAGCAGAATAACGCGTCTCATGAAAAACTGAATGATGCCCTGAAGAAATTCAAAGGTGCGGTGCTTATGCTAGGAAAGTGAACGTAGGCGCCGGCCGTTGGATAATAGTACCTGATTCTCGGCGGCGTATGGGTATCGTTGTCATACTTGATAGCTAAGGATCGTCGATGGTGCTCGTGTTGCGGTTGAGTTTGGGCCGGCTGTCGCCGTCGCTGAAGCTGCTCCGGTGCTACGGTTGCGGCGCCTGTCGACATACAAGAAAGCTCATCTGTGGTAAGTGAACAGTTGCACGATAAAGAGAAAAACCGAAGGAGTACAAATCGAAATAACCTGATGAGGCTGCGGCGTCGGTAAAGCAGGGCCGGTGGAGTTGAATATGGCGTCCGTGGAGCGGGTCCGGTGCAGTGGACGAAGGCTTCGGCGGGCGCGTTGTATAGTGCTTTCGGTGAGGCGGATCTGTTGCGTCGGACGAGGGCTTGTATGAAGGGCCAGCGAAGGGGCGGACGAGGGAGTCAGTGAAGGGCCTACGCTGTGGTGGAGGGCGCCGGTTAAGCAGATCCGGTGCGGTGGACCATGATGGCGGTCAAGGAGATCTGGAGCGGTGGACAAGCCAGTCGCTGAAGCGGCTCCGGTGAAGTGGTGAGTTGGCAGTTGGGGGTTCCAAGGTGCGGAAGGTAGATCCGGCGGGGTGTGAGGTCCACCGCTGCGGCGGAGGACTAGATTCGGCGGCTTGCCGTGGTTGGGGGGGTCGGGGAGGGGAAGGGGAGGGGCTCTGGGGAAGAATGTTGGGGGCAAAGAGGGGAAAACAATGGAGTTACCAAAGCAGCCCTTTTCCGTTCATGTGGCAGGGGTAAAACAGGAATATCGCAGGGCTAAACTTTCGGGCGCGTGATATTTCGATGTGAGCGGGAAGTTTGAAAGCTTTTGGCGCCTAAAATTATAAGTATTCTGCTCTCGTACGGCCGACTATGATATCATGGCCGACAATTTGTTTGTTTTGCACGCAAAAAAATGTGCAAGTTTTGAAAATCAATGTCTCCAACTCGAAACTTAGATTGTCCATTCAATTCAAATATGGATCATTGAGCTACTACAAGCAAATACCATCATACGGTCCAATTCAAATGAAATTCCAAATGTGTTTATCCTAAATATGATGACAAAAGCAAAAATGTGTATGTGTATGAATAAAGTGGATGATTATAAAGTTTGAACATGCCCGTATGTGTATATCTCTAGGTTTGATATATGAATTTGAAATCACGAAATCCCGGCTTAAAAAATGTACCTCCGTTTAAATGAATTACAAAAGCTAATGATGGAGTCGAATTCCAAAATTCCAATCTTAGGTTTGTAATTCTGGTACATCAAGGTATATCACGCATGTTCAAAAGTATCGTTATCTCATAGTACAAACTGTGAAACAAATGGATCAACCATGAGTGCACAATATCTCAATTACGCTAAAGTCCCTCAAATATAGACACCTCACTCTTTATCTGAAGTCAACCCCCCCCCACCACCACCACACACACACACACATAGAGAAGTCGTTCTCTCCCCCAAACACCAACACACGAGCACATTAACACCCCTCTCTCTTGTAAAGTCCGGACCCCAACATAGGTCTCTATCACTTTGTCTCTCGGGCATGCACACATCTCTTCCCTCACTCTCTAGGTCTCCCGCTATCTCTCTTACCCAAGCACACGCACTATGTAGAGTGTATATTTCCCATACACACAAAACGTCGCCCCCAAACGTCTATCTCCCTAGTTATGTGGTTCTCGCGCACTCACCTCACACACCACCCCCACTGCAAACAAGCACACTTTGTCTCCTTGTGCACCACTCTCCTCTTTCTATCTCTCCCACATGCGGACCCGCCCCAGCTCCTTCCCTGCATACATATATGTCGTGACTCTTTGCATAGCTCCCTAATGTATAATCGTTCTCGATTTCGCACATTGTTCTCTACACCATCTATTCTAGATCTCTCATGAAGTCCCTATCACACACACGATGACTCGCTTCCCTTGCGTCTCCGTTCATAGGCCAATTTCGGACAACATCAACATTGTCTCCCTATCTATACGCCATTTATGGACACAAACGACCCCTCTCGCCCCCTCTCTTCCTCTCTCTCTCTCTCCGTCGCTAGCTCTCTCTTTCTCTCGCTCTCACACCCCTCTCCCACACACACACTCGATGTCTCTTCCAAATAGTCTGCTCCCCCAGCCCGCACCCGTGCTATCCCACTACTACACATGTCACACCATTCCCCCTTCCCTTATACTAGGTTTACATCATCAGTGGTCTCTCTACTCCACGTACACTCTCTCCCTCTCACACACAAACGCGTGCACAAACACACACAAACACGCACAAACACCCATTTATCTGGATCCTCATCTCTCCCCATGTCCGCATGTGTATCTCACACACTCACTCTCTAATTATGTATATGTGTCTCCACGTTACACAACACAAAGCCCCATGTACATGTCTCTCTCTATCCTCCACACACATAGACACAAAGAATCTGTTATCATTGCCTCAGTCTCTAACATATCACACACGCACACTGTCTCTCTCTCTCTCTCTCTCTCTCTCGCAAACACGCTCATCAAGGGTTTCCCCGTGAATAACTTACCGTCTATTCATCAACAGTCGTGGCAGTACGGCGAACACGAGACATGAAAAAGAATAAATCTACACGTGCTTAGACCACCTAGTATGACTACTAGGACTAGAGCAAGCCAAAAAGCGCGCCGCCGTCACCCCCTCCTTGTCGGCGACGGGAAAATCTTTGTTTTACACAGTCGAGAAGTCATTGTGCTAAGGCCCCACATGCCGAGGCGTTGAATAGAATGTAGATGCTAGTTTACGGAAGCAAGTATCGATAATACGTTTGTATCTCCATACTTATATTTCTTCTCTTATAAAAAACCGAGTTGGTGATGATGGTACGTGTGCCATCTTGCAATATAGACCGTCCGATCTATATCTGACGGATGGAAATTAAACTAAAAGATACCCGCACCCCTCTCCACATTTGCAGACAAGGCCTTCCCTCGTTCATCCCTATCTCCAACAAACCTCATTGTTGAGCAATTAAGAAAGGAAGCCTCTGGAACAAACTGGCCTGGTGGCCGCTGCCGGCGTCGTCAATCCCCATGCCTCCGCTCAGTCCGACCACCAACCACCACCACACCCCACTCCTCTTCACCTTATCTCATATTTCTCGAGATATCATTAGTTTTTACACATGGGATTACTCCCGCAAGGGTCAATCACAACAAGTGTTTTATAAAAAAATGCATCTTGATGTTCCGTGCAATGCACGGATCTTGCTAGTACTCCTACACAAGACTAAGTTGGTGATGCTGGTGTGTCTGCCATCCGTCGTTTCTGACCATTAGATCTACATCTAACGATTGTGAGGTAAGTTGTTGCCTTTTCTCACCAACATCCCACTTGTCTACCAATTTGCAGAAAAACCCATAATTAGTATCTTAAAACCAACCACATCCCTCCCTGACCTCACCAAAACAGCCCAAGGAATATATTCTAATTGAAACATAATATATCTCTAGTGACATATGTATATCAAAATTAGAGTGTTTTGTACCAAGTTTGTGAATAAGTATTATTCTAATTATGATTCGTTGCAACGGACATGAACATTGCTAGTATTTCCAACCATGCATTTTTTCCTAGATTCCATAGTTTCGAGTTTTCCATCAAGATATTAGTCACTCATGGTTGATATTTACTTTCAATCATGTACACATATGCACTATGTAACTAGCCTTGCTTATTGGCTTCCAAAGCTTAACTTTCACTCCTACTTACAATATGTAGAGTATCTAACAAAAAACTACCACTTTCAACCAGCCCTAGGAAGAATCTATTGTACAAAAAATAGCAAAAACATACCCAAAATTTCTTAATCCACACCAAAAACTACTAAGCACTCCTACCGATTAGGTTCGTTTAAACCCATTTATGACAGGGTTGGCCCACATGTCCGTGCTGATGAGGCAGCTTAAACCAACACATTTTGTTTGACCGTTGACACGAGGGACCCACATCTGACCTTCTATCCTGTTATTCCCCTTCAAATAATTATTTTTCCAGAACATTACTTCAAACAGTACTGATGCGTGTTCGTCGGTGGCGCCGGTGATGAGCGAGTTGGTCACCGCTCCACCGGAGGGGCCGGACGCCGCGCTGGCCTCCGCATGGGTTGGCAGGCTGGCCCGAGCATGATTCACGAGCGAGCAAGCCGCCGCGCTGGCCTTCGCTTGAGCCAGATGGCTGGCCTGAGCGCAGCGCGCGCGAGCAAGCCGCCACGCTGCCGTGCCAATCTAGCTAGCAAACCTTGCAGGCAAGCAGCTGGACGGAGCTATCTTAGCTAGCTAGCGGCCGCGAGCGCTGGACGGAGCTGGCATCCGGGCTGCCGCAACATGGGCTCCACAGTGCTGGAGGTTTTGACCTGGCCTTTTGCCGGCGGCGGTAGCTGCGTCCCATGGCCGAGGATGACTAGGTGGACGGGCCGGAGGTAGGAGGTCACTCGAGGATTTTTGTTGGTAAGAGCATGTACAATGGTTGATAAGGTAGTCTTATCTTAAGTCTGCCACGTATGCAAGTGGTAGTAATTTCTTGGCATTTTAGTGGTTTCTTGCATCATTAGGGGTTTCTTGTAAGGAACAATGTACGTACTACTAGCGGCAAAAGGCGATTCTAGGTTGCGTTGTACTCCAACGAGTACTACTAGTGGTTGCGGGAGTGTATATCTCGTTTTGTGGGTTCGATCCCGGCCGAACGCACGGCGGCCTTTTTTTTAAAATAGTACTACAACAATTTGCTGCGAGCAAATATTTTACACGGGTAGTTTGAGTTTTGAAGTCGAACGGACGTGCGGCCCCACAATCTGGGTGCACTAGACAGCCTAGCCACATGAACGGGTTTTCCTTCCCAGCATCCCGTGGCTCGCGTGCTCGCCCTAGCCGCACCTCGCTTGCAGTTTCCTCATCAGCTAGTAGCATATTTAAACTAGCGCCTCCCAATTAAGCTCGAGGAGCCGAAAAAGCTTGGCGAGGCATTGGGAACTGTGCAATATGGCTCTGCATGTAAAGTGCTCTACTACTACTCTGTAGCTTGTGGCGTTGCACGCATGGACTTCACTCCATTATCGGCTCTACTATAAAAGAAATTCCTCTTGACGTGTTTTTTTAAACGGAGGCAAAAGCTTTGCTTCATCTCATTCATAAAGAAGGAACTACTAACAAAGTTCGACGAGATCCATTACACCTCCACAAATGGAAGCGAAAAGCCTAGTCTCGCTGTATCAAATAACTCAAATGTTCTGCCCCCGCAGTAACCGTCGCTGATAAACAGGCTGCTAGTGTGTGCGTGAGAGGAGCGGCTGAGTAGGCCAGCTACTCCTACGTGAGAGGAGCGGCTGAATATAGCACCGAGAGTACCCACTAGGCCACTACGCAGGTGTACTTCCCCTGCATTGATAGTACAGCGATGGTTCTAGAGAACAGTAGTACCCTCCACTTCCAACTGTAGCTCCTTGGCCCTGAGATTCAAGAGTTCAAAACTGGTGCACTATACTAGACTAGACTAGAAGTACAGTACATCGCACTACTAGTTGAGAAAAGTAGTACTGGTACTGCTACAGTACGAGTACGTACTCCTCCGTCACATAATGTAAGACGTTTTTTGACACTAGTTGGCGTGTACAAAAAATGGCAAAAACATACCCAAAATTTCTTAATCCACGCCAAAAACTACTACCTAGTGCCAAAAATTTCTTACTAGTGCTATTATTTACAGTATAATGCAATCCCATAACGTTCCATAATGCTAGTACTAGTAGTAAATAATAGCCTCACCCCTTCGCTGAGGAACGATCTACAGTTGGAAGGGACGAGGCCCTGCGGTTACTACGCTCTTATCTCCTCCTCGCCAGTTCCCCTCCCCCCGAAGAGAAGGCAGTTCGTCGCTGCTCCCATGGATTCGCCAGGCGGTTCTCCTCCTCGTCGGGGCTGGGAGACCTTGGACGACGATCCTCTGGGAGAAATCGCACGCCGCTCCGACGTCCTCACCGCCGCAAGACTCGGTGCTTCCTGCACCAACTTTTTCAAGATGCTGCTTAAACAGGCTTGGGAAAAGGCCATGCTTGTTGGTCTTCCATGCGTCCTCGAGGAGAAGGTTCTTCTATGGGACAATCCTTCGAACAGTCCACCGCTCCCTGGCCATGGTTGCACGTTGACTCCGCTAGAGTTGCCGACGTTGAGAGGTAGTCGGATTTTGTCCGATGAGCAGGTCAGTAATGGAGTTTGATCATGTAGTACTTAGTTATTCCATTTCCATCCCGTAATTTCTCCGCTGCCCACCGTCTTATATATAGGTCTGGGTCGGTGCCAACGAAGATTGGCTTGCATACCTCCGGCCGGATACCACCATCATTTTGCACAACATCCACAACAGTGCGGCCGTTCCGGTAGACCCCTTCTCCACTATTGGGATCGGCCTTCCGGACTGGCTGGGCTTGAATACGTATGATGATGCCTACATGAGATTGAAGAAGATAGCAATTACAGACCCGCCGACAAAGCAACGCGACTATGACGATTACTATCTCATCGCGGTGTTCGACATAAGGATTGCCATCAATGCAAGACGCAGTAAAGGCAGAGGCTGGCGCATGTTGGCGGCAGCAGATTTGTACCCCTACATGTTCGAAGACGCCGTGCGCCATCTAGGACGCATCTTCGCGATGACAAGCCAGGGGACTTGTTTCATCTGGTTGCCATCCTACGGTACGTGAGATTACAAACGGAATGCACAAACCATCATTTGCATCCCTAACGGTACTCCATTATTTAACAGGGACCAGTCATCCCCCGATCAAAATAAGATCGCCGATCCTGGATGTGCATTTGCATCCGCGATTCGTTCTAACCTGGAACCTTGTAGCTAACTTTGGCATATTGGGATCAACTATCTTAGCAGTCGTTACCCATGGTACCACTGATGTGCAACATGGTCACACAATCTACCACGATCGGACCGTCACCATCTACCCAGGTATTCCATTTTTTAACCCTCTCGCCTTCTCTTTCATTGTTGTACTAGTAGTATACTTAGTAGTACTAGTAGGAGTACTTTTTACCTTGGAGGACGTGTATAGCTAGCTAGGCCCTTGAATACTTGAACCCACTAGCTGCCACCATTTTTGTTTTTCCATGTCTTACTATCTCATCCATGTAGCCAAGAGTGGATATATATAGTAAGCTGGTTATTTTACTTCCTCTATACCGGAGTAGTACTATTTGCTGCACAGTATTACTGACCGCCATATTCGAGCACAACATTATTATGCATGGACCTTGACTATGTACGTCACCATGTGTCCAGATCTGGGATGCCGCGTGTACCAGATGAACGACTCCGAGTTCGACCCCCGTGATACTACGTGGGTGCCGAGGAACACTCTTGGAGAGTACTCGCTTTTCATCGGGGACAGCTACCCCATTGTGAAGCGGATGCCACCTTCCGTGCATGACACGGAAGGCCTGCCGTTCATGAAGCATGGTTGTGTCTTCATTGCACACCTCCGGATGAACAACATGCTGGGACACGCTATCCCTGATTTATGCCGCTTCAGCTTGGATGAGTCTCCATCATGTGGAACCGGACTAGAAAACTGCGACAATGATTCCCGTTGCCCACCGCTATGGATCGTGCCATCCATGAAGAACACCTGGGACTAGAACCTGGAGGAGGACATGCATGTAGCCCATCTATAACATGTAAGTGGAGTACGGTAAGTGTGAACGGTAGCGCTGTGAATATATGTAGACTAGTCGTGCACAAATTTATCACATGAATTGGAGATGAACTTGTGTGGCATACTGGCATTTGTCCTTTAGAATTTATTACTAGTAAATGTGTTATGTTTACGTGCAACTTGTGTGGTTGTTGCACGGGCTCCAACATGCTCTTTGAGTCCCCTAAAAAAACACGCTCTTTGAGAAAAAAAGGTGGCACAACTTTGGATATACATGACGTGGCGGCATCATATAGTTGTAGTACACTCCTACTAGGACGACAACTCCTATAAAACCTTGCGCTTGGCTCTTTGCCTCTTCGGGAGGTTCAACAGTTCGTACTCGTGTGAACCTTGCACTTGGCTCTTCGCCTCTTCGGAAGGTCCAACAATGATGATACTACAGTACAATATGCTTCTGGCAATCTGACACCGATTGAACTACTGCATGTCCACCGCGAGGGAGAGGGCGAGGGCGAGGGAGAGGGAGAGGGAGAGGGAGAGGGCGCTGTAGTCAAAACCCTCTCCTCGTCCTGCGAACCACCACGCGCGTGGGCGAGGGAGAGGCGTAGTAAGCAAGCTTCTCCTCGTTCGGCGAGTTGACGGGACACATCAAAGGAGTACTAGTACTAGTAGTAGTCCATACTGCGTCCTTTCCGATTAATATGGCTTAATTTGAAACGAGAAAAATACACTGGCGGTCAACGCATGTAACAATACGCTCTTTACGGTCACTATATATAGTTTTGCGGCGATTATACGATCACTAGCTCATCGTAGAGCACCGTATTGCACCCTACTGACCGGCCACATAGTCGACGTGGCACTTTGTTGACTAGTTAAATTGTCACCTGGTTTCTGGGTCCCACCTCTCAGTTGGCAGAGCAAAGAAATCAGTTAATCAAAACTTTACGCATGCGCAACACGAGTCCAACCCTTGCGCGCGAACCGCCCTGGCTGTGTATGTGAGTGCATGCACGTGTCCTCCCTCGGTCTTCCAACAAAGAGGTACATCGGCTACAAAACAAAGAGTGTGGTACATAATGTACATCTACACTTCCAATGCATTTAGCCTTTAATCTAAATCGATATTGATTGACTAATGCACCAACTTGTGCTGTAGGTATAGGCTACATGTCTATCCTTAATTACAGCATGCAACGGCCTTCATTTAATCTTCTTATCTCAATGGTCACATGCACACATAAGTCTGCTACTTTTGGGTGTTAATTATGCCCTGGTCAATGTGTAAATCTCTAAATGTACAGTCTTTCACGGACGTAGGGAGTAGGTTGAGCACTTGAGCGTGAGCGTGTGTGTTGCGTCGTGTGCTGTGTGCCGCATGGGTGCGTGAGTGTTGCATGCGTCCATGTGTACGTGTGAGTGTTGCATGTTGCATGCATGCATGCATGCATGGGGCTTACTCCCTGCCATTGACATGCTCATATTTCAAGCTTCCTTTGTTCCCTCCTGTCGGTGTCAAAACCGGCGGATCTCGGGTAGGGGGTCCCGAACTGTGCGTCTAGGCGGATGGTAACATGAGACAAGGGACACGATGTTTTTACCTAGGTTCGGGACCTCTCGATGGAGGTAAAACCCTACTCCTGGTTGATTAATATTGATGATATGGGTAGTACAAGAGTAGATCTACCACGAGATCAAAGAGGTTAAACCCTAGAAGCTAGCCTATGGTATGATTGTTGTTCGTCCTATGGACTAAAACCCTCCGGTTTATATAGACACCGGAGAGGGCTAGGGTTACACAGAGTCGGTTACAATGGGAGGAGATCTACATATCCGTATCGCCAAGCTTGCCTTCCACGCCAAGGAATGTCCCGTCCGGACACCGGACGAAGTCTTCAATCTTGTATCTTCATAGTCCAGGAGTCATAGTCCGGCCATCCGGACACCCCCTAATCCGGGACTCCCTCAGTAGCCCCCAAACTAGGCTTCAATGACGATGAGTCCGGCGCGCAGATTTGTCTTCGGCATTGCAAGGCGGGTTCTTCTCCAAACTTCATGTACCTGTGGAATAGTGTCCGGCTTCTGGTGAATTTTGTGCTCCTTGGCTTCTATGCCCAATAACGGCCATCTTCCACGTGTCAAACGAATGTGAAAAGCCAGGGTGTTTTTTTTCATTTACCCCCCTAGCTGTGCAAATGAGCTGCCTATAAAAGAGACGGGGATTTAGATCCGAATCACACCATCTTTCCTTCGCGAGCTTTCATCAGAGCGCATTCGACAGAGATCCATTCCATCATGTCCGGTCAACGCAGCTCCTCCTCCCCCCAGTCCTCCGCCTGGAGATTGGGAAAGATGCTCCGTCTCGCACAACGAGCTAGTGGCTCTCCAAGCCAAGGGATTACTCCCCCTGGCCTTCATGGTCCCGGTTCGAGCCGGGCTCGCCACCTATAATGGTGGAGAGCAAGCAGAGAGCGTTCCCGATCCCTCCAAAGGAGAGCAGGTATGCCTTGTACCTTATTTGATAAGAGGGCTCGGATTTCCAATTCATCCATTTCTCCAGGGGCTCCTGGAGTTTTACGGCCTCCAGTTGCACAACCTTACGCCTGCCTCCATATTGCATATCGCAAGCTTCGTAGCCCTTTGCGAGCTGTTTTTGGGTATCGAGGTTCATTTTGCGTTGTGGAAGAAGCTGTTTTGCCTCATGCCCCGTTCTCAGGAGGGGTCGATATATCAAGTGGGCGGAGCCGAACTATGGCACATCGCCGGGACCGGATATCTATCCGGAACCCCAAAGAAGGCGTCCGAGGACTGGCCTTCAGAATGGTTTTATATAGAAGACGTCCCCCTGTCGGACCCTGTACGAATCGGCCTCCCTGAGTTCGATAATGCTCCTCTGAAGAAGCACCTAAGCTGGCGTCCACGGAGCCCTCGGAAGGAAAATGACAGGGACGTCCTTTACCTGATGAGCCGGATAAGGTTGTTGGCTCATTCCGGACTGACCATGATCGAGGTCATGGCCACATGCATTACGCGGGGGGTGCAGCCGCTTCAGTATAGAGGCCACCGTGGGATTTCAACGGGGAGGACGACGCCACCCGATGCGGCCGTAAGGGGCCGGATTCATCTGCCACTCTGATAAAGATCTTGTCCTCTTTGTACAAGGGAGGAGAGGAGGAATTTCTCCGCGTCAACCCACGGGGCGGATTTTCTATGTACAATCCTCCAAGCTGGGTAAGCGAATACTTTCACTTGTCCATCCATTTCATATTCTCATAGTTAAGTATTTAGTCTAGCAATTTCAACGCAGGAGCTACGCCAGGCTATAAAGGATATGAACAGCCCTCCTCCACAACCAGAGGACCCAGAACGGTCACTCGATCCGGACTCCCAAGAGGAACCAGACTTAGGCGTGGAGCTGATCGATGGGGTGTTTCATCAATTGAGCAAGGACAACGCCTTGGTGGCCATTACGGCCGATTACCCCAGATTACTCCCAACCTCTCAAGTAACCGAGACCGAAGTCCCAACATTTTTTAGAATGATCCATCCGTGCTTATTTTGGGTCACCGTATACCAATGACGTTTTCGCAGGGGAGGTCCTTGAGGTGGAAGGCCGAGCCTGCGGTGGCCAGCCAACAAGGGGCATCAAGGCCCGGTAGGCTGAAAAGAAGTGCGGTCCGGATTGAGACGCCGGAGCAACGGTATGGCGTGCCTTTTTATTCCCAGGTTTTATTCCCTCGAGGCGTACCAATGCTCATACTTTCTTCAGGAAAAAGAGCGCTCACCGGACTATATCCGCAGAGGTTGCCAATTGCGCCTCCACCGGCCAGGCTCCAAGGCCGGGTCCGGAAGCAGAGGCGAGTATGAGGCGCGCACCGGACGCTCCTCCGATAGAGGATGCGGACGGGCTGTCTACCACCAATTCAGAGGTGGAGAGTGTCATGAACCACATGCATCGCCGGACAATTCTTCGTGACGCTTGTTTCTCCCAAGAGCGTTAGATGCCTTCAATACGGGAGATGCATATCTCCGTGCCGCTCAAAATGGTCTAGCCAGAGCCACAGAGCAGTATGTAAAAGACATACGGGTGAGAAAATTTGATGGTTATATATGTCAGTAGCCCCCGAGACTTGAAACAGTTAGAATAACTAATTTAAGGATCATTTGTTATGCAGGGTCTTACAAAAAAGAATACCCAATTGACCCAGGAGCTGGAAGAGTGCAAAGCCCAACTTGAGGCCGCACTAGCCACGGCAGGGGAGGCCAAGGAGACCCCCTCTGGTACTTATATGTTTTCGAAAGATCAGTATGTTGCAAAGTGCGACATGTTAAAAAATCTGACAATAACATTGCAGATGGCGCCGGAGTGAATCTGGACCAACAACAGCTCTTGCGCCGGTTAAAGGCCGTTGAGAGCATGCTTACAAGGGTGAGGAAGAGAAAAATAAGCTCCAAGATGCCAACACCCAGCTGGGCGAGGAACTAAAGGATGTTCGTGCTCAGCTGTCGGACTCCGTGAAGGAGAATCGGCGGCTTCGACGCGGCATTTATACTAAGTGCTTGAACGAACTACGAAAAAAGAGTTCGGCGAGGAAGTCGATTGACAGAGTTATGTCTGTAGGTATGCTGATAGGTAGCCCCGCGGAGGAAATGCCCGGATCTACGGGTGACCTTCTTCCCGAGCTCTTACAATTGCACGAACGAGTTTGGCAGGTGGTGCAAGGCGTCGCCCAGGCTTTGTGGCCATCCGTCTCCATGCCCGAAGGCCTTGGAGAGCTTGCGGAGAAGCTGAAGGGAGCGCGGCGACGCTTCTGGTTATGGAAGATATCGGCCTGCCGTCAAGGCGCCCGGGAGGCCTAGGCCGTAGTGAAGACACGGCACACGAAGGCTGACCTAAACCACATGGCCGAGGTCGGACTGGTAGGGCCCGATGGGAAGGAGATCCCTCTGAGCTTAGCGTACGACCAGGTAGAGCTGGCCACCAAATATTCTCAACAGGAATGTAAGCTAGACAGCCTGTTGGATGGTATTGAAGAGGAATATACCTAGTAAAATTGACTATGTAATTTAATAAGACATGTAGAATGCCTTCTAGCCGGATTGTAGATCATTTGTCATGGCGGACCTTTTCGCTTCAACCTCGGGACCCGATAGTCCGGAGTGTGTCCGAATACCCTCTCGGTTATGTAAGAACCGGGGCATGCGTGGAGACCAGGCGTAGGGGTCATTAGTGCTTGAACAGACAAGTGCCCAACTAGTTATGTTATATTACATGGTTAGTAAGAAACATCTTCCAGGGAGAATAGTTCCGTTAAGGGTTCCTTTCCCTGGGAGGCATGCCCTAAAGTGCATGTCCGGACTGCGAAAAAAGTAGAGAAACATTTGGGGGCAGATAAATAAATGAGTGAGAAATCATCTTTTAGTTCACCGACCGAATATTCCCTTAAGAATGCTAGCTTTCGGCTTCACCCAGTTTGAGGTACACATCCGGCTGACCCGGGAGTAACAATCGCAGAGGTGCTCCCTTTACCGCCTAGCCAAACAATCGGGAACGTAGGGGTAAGCACAGGATCCAGGCAACCCAACTTGGCCAAAAATTAAGTCATATCGATGCATATAATGGTGAATAAAAGTTACATGCGGAAGTGTGACACATGTGTTGGGCATGAGGCCCGTATAAACAAGCTTCTGTTAAAGAAGCCCCCAGGCATAATGAGCGCGAGTGGCGCGTCAATTGTTTGCGAACAAAATGCGAACGAGCCCTCAAAGGCTACGAGAGAAAAGGAAGGAGAAGGAGAGAAATATAAGACAGTTAATATGTAAAAAATAGGCAGAGGAAGGAGACGAACACAGAGTCCGGCGCTAGGCGTAGAATCTTCGTAGACGGGCTGCGTTCCATGGGTTCGGCTCGAGTCAGTTATCCGGTGCATCTCGCAGACGGTATGCTCCACCAGTCAGGACTTGGTCAATTATGAAGTGACCTTCCCATTTGGGTTTGAGTTTGTCCTTTTTCTTGTCCGGCAGGCGTAGAACTAATTCGCTAACATTGTAAGTTTTGGCCCGTACTTCTCTGCTTTGATATCTTCGAGCCTGCTGTTGATAGAATGCGAAACGGGCCTTTGCTACGTCGTGCTCCTCCTCCAAGGCGTCCAAACTGTCCTGCCGATCAAGTTTGGCCTCTCTTTCTTCGTACATGCGCACGCGAGGTGAGTCATGAATTATGTCACAGGGCAGAACTGCTTCGGCACCGTATACCATAAAGAATGGTGTGAATCCGGTAGTGCGATTCGGCGTGGTCCGCAGCCCCCAGAGTACGGAGTCGAGCTCCTCTACCCAGTGCGTATTAGATTCCTTGAGGGATCTCACTAACCTGGGTTTGATGCCGCTCATGATTAGACCATTTGCTCGCTCAACTTGACCGTTAGTTTGTGGGTGGTAGACTGAAGCGTAGTCGAGCTTGATGCCCATGTTTTTGCACCAGAGTTTGACCTCATCGGTCGTAAAGTTCGTGCCGTTATCTGTGATGATGCTGTGGGGGACGCCATAACGGTGTACGACCCCTGATATGAAGTCTATCACCGGTCCGGATTTGGCCGTCTTAACAGGCTTGGCCTCTATCCATTTGGTGAATTTGTCCACCATGACCAGTAAGTATTTTTGCTTGTGGGTTACCCCTTTAAGGGGTCCAACCATGTCAAGCCCCCAGATCGCAAAGGGCCAGGTGATGGGTATAGTTTGGAGGGCGGTGGGTGGCATGTGGCTTTGGTTAGCAAAGAGTTGGCAACCGAGGCATCGTTGGACTAAATCCTGAGCATCTGCCCGGGCCGTCGGCCAATAAAATCCTGTACGGAAGGCCTTGCTTACAAGGGCCTGGGCTGCGGCATGGTGCCTGCCGAGTCTGGCATGAATTTCAGCCAGGATATTTCGCCCTTCCTCTTCGGAGATACACCTTTGAAGGACTCCGGTGGTGCTTTTCTTATAAAGCTCTCCCTCATGGACTTTGTAGGCTTTAGATCGCCGCACTATGCAGCGTGCCTCATTCTGGTCCTCTGGAAGTTCCTACCTGGTCAGGTAGGCTAGGAATGGTTTTATCCACAAGGCAATGACTGCCATTATCTCGTGGGCTGAGGATGTTACTTCGTTGGCCAAGCCTTCCGCTGTGTTAGAAAGTTCGGTGTCGGGCAGTGCGGTTGGATCCGGGCTATTATTTCCGGATTCCCCTTCCCATGATACCGATGGCTTGAATAGCCTTTCTAAGAAAATGTTGGGGGCGATTGCATCGCGCTTTGCGCCAATGCGTGCCAAGACGTCTGCTGCCTGATTGTTTTCCCGGGCTATATGGTGAAACTTGAGCCCTTCGAACCGAGCTAACATTTTTAAGACGGCGTTGCGATAAGCTACCATTTTCGGATCCTTGACGTCAAAGTTTCCATTTATTTGGGATATCATGAGGTTCGAATCCCCACGCACCTCTAGGCGTTGAATTCCCATGGAGACTGCCATCCGGAGGCCATGTAGAAGGGCCTCGTATTCGGCTGCGTTATTGGAGTCTGTATACATTATCTAGAGTACGTATTGAACTGCATCTCCTGTTGGGGACGTCAAAACGACGCCAGCCCCCAGACCAGCTAACATTTTGGAGCCGTCGAAATGCATGATCCAATTGGAGTATTGTAGGACCTTGAAGTATTTCTAGAGGGGGGGGTTATTAGACTACTTAACCAATTAAAAACTTAGCCTTTTCCCAATTTTAGAGTTTGGCAGATTTTAGCTATCTTAGGACAAGTCAAGCAATCATCACACAATTCAAGCAAGCATGCAAAGAGTATATAGGCAGCGGAAATTAAAGCATGCAACTTGCAAGAAAGTAAAGGGAAGGGTTTGGAGGATTCAAACGCAATTGGAGACACGGATGTTTTTGGCGTGGTTCGATAGGTGGTGCTATCGTACATCCACGTTGATGGAGACTTCAACCCACGAAGGGTAACGGTTGCGCGAGTCCACGGAGGGCTCCACCCACGAAGGGTCCACGAAGAAGCAACCTTGTCTATCCCACCATGGCCGTCGCCCACGAAGGACTTGCCTCACTAGCGGTAGATCTTCACGAAGTAGGCGATCTCCTTGCCCTTACAAACTCCTTGGTTCAACTCCACAATCTTGTCGGAGGCTCCCAAGTGACACCTAGCCAATCTAGGAGACACCACTCTCCAAGAAGTAACAAATGGTGCGTTGATGATGAACTCCTTGCTCTTGTGCTTCAAATGATAGTCTCCCCAACACTCAACTCTCTCTCATAGGTTTTGGATCTGGTGGAAAGAAGATTTGAGTGGAAAGCAACTTGGGGAAGGCTAGAGATCAAGATTCATATGGTAGGAATGGAATATCTTGGCCTCAACACATGAGTAGGTGGTTCTCTCTCAGAAATGGTAAGTTGGAAGTGTAGGTTTGTTGTGATGGCTCTCTCCACGAATGAAGAGGTGGAGGGGTATATATAGCCTCCACACAAAATCTAACCGTTACACACAATTTACCAAAGTCGGTGGGACCGAATCATCAAACTCGGTCGGAACGATTCAGTAAACCTAGTGACCGTTAGGATTTTTGGTGGGACCGAAATGCAACTCGGTAAGACCGATATGGTTAGGGTTAGGGCATAACGTAATCTCGGTAAGACCGATTACACAAACTCGGTGAGACCGATTTTGGTAATAAGCTAACCAGAGAGTTGGTCAGGTAAACTCGGTGGGACCGATTTGCTCTTTTCGGTGAGACCGAAATGTTACAAAAGGGAAACAGAGAGTTTACATTGCAATCTCGGTGGGACCAATCGCTCACTTCGGTTAGACCGAAACGTTACGAAGGGAAACAGAGAGATTACAATCCCATCTCGGTGAGACCGAGATCCCTATCGGTAGGACCGATTTGCCTAGGGTTTGTGGCAGTGGCTATGACATTAGAACTCGGTGGCGCCGGATAGGAAGAATCGGTGTGACCGATTTTGGCTTTAGGTTTAGGTCATTTGTGGATGTGGGAAAGTAGTTGAGGGTTTTTGGAGCATATCACCAAGCACATGAAGCAAGAGGCTCATTAAGCAACACCTCATCCCTCCTTGATAGTATTGGCTTTTCCTATAGACTCAATGTGATCTTGGATCACTAAAATGTAAAATGAAGAGTCTTGAGCTTTTGAGCTTGAGCCAATCCTTTGTCATTAGTATTTTGAGGGATCCACTTTCATCATCCATGCCATGCCATTCATTGAGCTTTCCTGAAATAATAGTCTTGGAATAGCATTAGCTCAATGAGCTATATGTTGTTATGAATTACCAAAACCACCTAGGGATAGTTGCACTTTCAATCTCCCCCTTTTTGGTAATTGATGACAACATATAGATCAAAGCTTCGACAAATGATAATAAGATTGAAAAACATCGTCGCTTTGAGAAGTATGTGATAAGCAAGAGCTCCCCCTAAATTTGTGCATAGTTTAAGATTTGCTTTGGACTGCAAATGCACAAGGAATTAGGCTCATGGGTTACTCTTCCATGTCACATACATCTTGGTGGAGCGCTCAAAATGATAAAGATTGAATACATGCACTCATCACCAAGCAAAGTGAATGATCACATATGGATAGATAAGATAATATCATCAAACATGCATAAGTGTAGCTTATGATCAAACACATGATCATCAATGTCTCACAAAAACAGCATAGTATCTCAAGCAATCAAAAGCAAACAAAGTTTAACCACCAAAGCAAGAGAGAACAAAAGCAACACTCTCTCTCTCTCGAAGCCTATGATCTATACATTTTCTCCCCCTTTGGCAACAAGTTACCAAAAAGTTCATAGAAAATGCATAGTGCTAGATCGACTCTCAGGCTTGATCTTCAGGTGGTGGTGTCCGGAGAACTCCAAGAATGAAGGCTTCAGTTGAAGTAGAGGGAGCTGGAGGAGTTGGTGCTGGAGCTGGTTGCACTGGAGCTGTAGGAGCTGTAGCTGGTGCAGATGATGTGGCTCTGGTGTCTGGCACAGGCACTGCAGCTGACCTCTGAGCTCTAGGCACTCTGGCAAATACATTAGTGGTAGTCTTGCCCTTCCTCTCCTGCATGTCATCCTGTAGCTGCTCCACAACTGACTGAATCTCAGTTACTTTGACATCTAGATCATAGAATTTTTGTTCCATGATTCTTTCCAAGCTCTGCCTGATTTTGAGTTAGGGTGGCCAACCCCTTCTCAATCCTCAGTGTTGATGCTATCAAGTAACCAAGCTGCTCCTGCTTGTTCTTCAGAAAGTACTCAGATGCCTCCTCTTGAGTTGGCATCTTGGTAGCCTTCTCTTTCATTGCCTTCTCCTTCTTCTCTTGAGCTTGTACTGATGATGGGTCATTCTCATTCATGACAACCTGATTGTCCTCAAAGTCTGGATAAAGAGGAAAATGTTCTTTATCCAATAGATATTTTCCTGTGCCCATCTTTGAGTTAATCAACTCCTGAATTTGAGGGGCATATCCACAGCTTCTCTTTTGATCTGCTGCTGTCCTCTTAATAGTCTCAACCATAAGGCTCATGACCTTGAATTTCTGTGGCACATCAAACAAATGCAACATGTTGATTGCATGCCCTCTAATCATGTCGTGGTCACCAGACTTAGGCAACAGAGTGTGCCTTAGGATCCAGTTGATTGTAGGCAGCCCTGACAGAAGAAAGTGGACTGATCCAAAGGAGAAAGTCTCTAGAGCTTTGTCTGGGATCTCCTTGTACATATGTGCCATGGTATTGTGTCCCATTTTCTTCTTGGCATAGACATCCAAGTCATCTTCACTCTCCTTGGGGGCATTGATCAGTTTTGCCCACTCCTCAACGGTTGACTGGTACCTCGTACCTTCTGACATCCACACTATTCTGCCATCTGGATAGAAGTGTGCTGTGGAGTAGAATTGCATAATGAGTTCATCATTCCAGTTGGTGAGCTTCTGCCCAACAAAATCTGCAACTCCACAAGCTTCAAAACTGTCATATACTCCAGGATAGTGTTCTTCATTTTCCTTCATGTAGGTCCAGTCGACCCACCTCATATCACACACTATGGGCTTCTTGTCCAACAAAATTGTCTCATAGAAGTCCTGCTGTTCCTTTGTGTGGAACCTGTAATCAACAGCAGTCCTTCTCCTTGTGGCATATGGATCTGTCATCCTCCATAGCCTCAACCCTGAGTCTCTTCTGATGTTCATGTCCTCAGCCACAGGATGGGCATCATTATGGTCTGGTATCTTGGGCTTGAGCTTCCTCAGGACTTGTCCTTCTTCATCTTCCTCATCAGCAACTTCAGGCACTGGGGCCTTGTTCTTCTCAGCAGCTGGAATACTCCTGGTATTCCTCTTTGGTGCAAGCTTGGGCTTGGGGGCAGCTTTGGGTGCTTCCTTGGGCTTTGATGTTGCAGCCCCTGACTTAATTGCATCACCCATAAGCTTTTGTGCCTTGGGTGCTGGTGCAGCAACCTCTTCTTCCTCTTCCATCATGGAAGGTTGCCCAACAACTCTGGCTATGGTCTTTTGACCCTTTCTTTCCTTTTCTTTCCTTCTGCAGCAGGCTCTTTGGATTGGGATTCCAAAGGAATTTGAGTGGAGACTCTGGCTTTGGACATTGGTTGTCTTCCTGCAGGCCTTTTAATCTTCATGCCTGGCTTTACTGCAGTTGAGCTGAACTTCTTCTTGAGCTCTACTTTCTTGGAAGTAGCCTCATCCTCTTCTGCTCTATAATCCTCATCCTCAGAATCTGAGGTTCTCTTCTTCCTTGTCCTGGTGGCAGCTTTAGGCAGGTTGCTTGGGGTGCTCCTGCTGCCTTCATCTGAAGTGCTAGAGGGACTAGTGCCCTCACTCATGTGCATCTGCTCTTCTGACCTGTTCTGACTATCACTTTGGTCTGACATGCTGCAAATCACTGACTGGTGACCCTGTGAAGAGTTATAGATGAGATAGAATGGATGAGCATCACAAAATGCAGAGATTTTTTCAAAAGAATGATTCAAAAATTCAGTTTTAGTTTTCCACAGAAAGCATTTCGGATCAACCGATTTTCAAACTCGGTGATACCGAAGCAATTTTGGATCCTAAACTGATGAACTCGGTTGGACCGAGTCACAGTTCGGTGGCACCGAGACTGCTAGGGTTTCACAAAGTCCTAAAATCGGTCTCACCGATTAGCAATTCTCGGTCAGGCCGAGAGTTACTAGTGCAATGGCATTAGCCAAATCGGTGGGACCGAGTTTTTTCAACTCGGTGGGTCCAAGATGGTTTCGGCGGAAACCTAACCCTAAATTTGCAAATCTCATCTAATCTAAGGATTGCACTGACTGTATAGGAGTGTTTCAATCGTGGATAGAATCATTAAGAACACAATGTGCTAGGAATCGGACGAGGATAGCACAGTGATCGAGTACATACCCTAGCTTTGCGATGAACTCGCTATGGCGGCAACGGCGGGGGTCAAATCCGTTGACGGCGGCGGAGACCAGTGACAGGAGGCGGCTGGCGACGAGGAGACGATCCGGAGACCCTGATGGCAGAGCGAGCTATTGCACAGGCGAAGAGGTTCGGAGAAATTTCCAAATTTTTACCCGTGACTATATATAGCCCGACCCTGTCAGTGTGACCGAGTGGAACAACTTGGTGGCACCGAGATGCATAACTATGTATAGTTACAGCAACTCGGTGTGACCGAAAAGTTCAAATCGGTTGCATCGAGATTGAAAACCTAGATCAACTTGGTGATCTCGGTGAGACCGAAATGGAGGAATCGGTCAGACCGAGAATCACAAAGAAGTTTTGGAAGTTTAAGTCTATGACGAATTGGGGACTCCGAGTGCTCCTCACACAGAGTGGTTCGAATCTGACTTGATCAAATTTTATGATGTAGCATGAATAGAGTTTGAGACGAGAAAAGCATAGATAGCTAGAGAAGGTTCTTAGGCATTCTTGTCCATCCACTTGGCAAAAAGAAAAAGAACCAAACAATCAAAACAACAAGTGGATGTCCTCGAATGAGTAAAATATGCACCAACATGCTCACACAATAAGATGGCAAATGAAATATGTGGCAAAACATGCACAACCAATTCTAGTATCTATCAAAACAATTGGCGATGACTAGGTCATCTATATTTGAGTATATTGACTTAGGAGTCAAATGAGAACATTTGATCATAGGTCATACTCATCGTTTAAGCTCAAGTGGGTTACCACTTTTAGATAATGCATTGATGTGTTCACACCATTATAGTTGCTTTGACTCAATTCTTAGAGTTAATCTCCCCCTAGATGTGAGATCCCCTTTTAGAGGGATGAACTAACCTTGGGTTTTGTCGATGATGACTTCATGTAGGTGTATAAGATGTGGATGCTCAAGGTTGATGTAGACTATTTGGAGCAATCCTTTGGAGTGAGTTGCACTTTCAACATACCTACATGGGTTAGTCCCACAAGGAACAAACAAGAATATCCATAGACATAGAGTGATGCACACACAAGATAATGTCCATGAAATCATTAGGTTACCTTGTCCCTTGCCTTACCAACATGAGGGTTTGTGACTCCTTGAACTAGTGCAAGATGTGGAAGTTGATTGCACTTGTTGTTGCCAAAAAGATATGAGTGAAGAATGTTGGCGGAGTCACCCTCAAGAACTCTCTAGTTCTTCTTCTTCGGGATCCACATCATCTTGATGGGAATCCTTGGAGTTGTAGTTGTACTTAATGAAGTAGAACTTGACGTAGTCTTGGGAACCCACTTGACCGAGACCTTAGGTGCTTCTTCAAATGCATCAATCTCCTCTTGAAGCTTGTCCTTGCCTTTGTTCTTGTGGTCTTGTGGTGGAAGATCATCATGTGCTTCTGTTCCTTTGAAGGAAGTAGGATCGTACTTCTCTTGTTGAGGAACAAACTTCGTCTTGGGGTATTGATCTTCTTCCCACTCAACTCCATTGGCATTGAACTTCCATTCAAAACCAACACCTTGATTCTTTCGGTGCCTTCCTTGATTGCGTACAATTTCCTCGAATTGCTTACTCCCGGCAAGGCTCTTGTAAACACCTTTCTCTATAATTCCCTTCAATAAGCTATTTTCTTGCTCAAGTGTAACTTGGCTAAGAGAATCATTAGTGGAATCAAGACAACTACTAGAAGCAACAATATTGGATTTATCATTATTATTGTTACTACTAGAGGAAGTATCTTTGTTGTACTTGTTACTAGACTTGACTTGAGGCATGTAAGTAGATAAGAGTAAACGCTTGGCAACGTAAGAAGAACTTTTCTTGCGGAGATCATCATTGATTGCTTTTAAGACTCATGCTCTTGCTCAAGATTGAGCTTCTCAAAGCGTAATTTCTCATGAGCCCTTAAAAGTTCTCGATGATCTTCGAAGATAGTTTCATGAGCCAACTTAAGAGTGTTTAGTTCTTTAGTTAGAAGCTCAATCTTCTCCTTATCATTGTCATTCGTTTTATCTTGATTAGCATGATTAATTGACGTTTCATCGTAGTATTCATCACTAGAGTTGTCAACAAGTAAATCATCATCCACAAGCAAGTCATCTTCATCACTATTGAAATCAACATACTCGGGATGTGTTACCTTTGGACCTTTGGCCATGAAGCATCTTCCAATTCCTTCATTTGGTGAGGCGAATATGTCGTAGGAGTTGGTTGACACAAGTGCTAGACCGGCAACACCTTCATCTTGAGTATATTCGGAGTCGGAGTGATAGCTTCTCTCGGAGTGATGGTCAGAGTCGGAGCCGGATACCCATTCACCAACATGAGCTTGATGTCTTCGTTTTGTGTAGCTCCTTGATGACTTGTCCTTCCTTTCCGAATCCTTGCTTCTCTGTGAGGGTCTTCGTTCATAACGATCATCTCTACTCCTCCTCTCTCTTGGTGGAGATTCTTCTCTTTTACTTCTTCTTTTTGGATAATCTTCTCTTCTTTTGTAGGGTGCCGTACACTGATTGGAATAGTGTCCGGGTCTCCCACAATTGTAGCAATTTTGCTCTCGACTAGAAGATCTTTTGTCATTGTAAGACCTTGACTTGGAGCTTCTTTCTTTGCTTCTACTCTTGTAGAATTTGTTGAAGTTCTTCACCATTAAGCTCAATTCTTAATTGAAGGTTTGTTTCTCACTTGATGATGTGGGGGCTTTACATGAGGCTTTGTAAGCACCACTTGACTTGTTGTGAAGTTCCTCCTTATCCTTAAGTGACATCTCATGAGCAAAAATTCTTCTAATGACTTCCGTTGGCTTGAGATCTTTGTAGTTTGGCATCATTTGGATCAATGTGCACACGGTATCATACTTTCCATCTAATGCTCTTAGGATGTTCTTGATGATGAATCTGTCGGTCATCTCTTCACTCCCTAAGCCGGCAATCTCATTTGTGATAAGTGCAAGCTTAGAGTACATTTCAGCGACACCTTCACCATCCTTCATTTTGAACTTGTCAAGCTGACTTTGGAGCACATCCAACTTGGATTCCTTGACGGAGTCGGTTCCTTCATGCATATCAATCAAAGTATCCCAAATTTCCTTTGCATTCTCAAGACGGCTGATTTTGTTGAATTCTTTGGGGCACAATCAATTGAAGATGATATCACAAGCTTGAGCGTTGTACTGCAGCATATTCAATTCTTCCTCATTAGCTTCACGGTTCGGCTCTCTCCCATCAAAGAATTCACCTTGCAAGCCAATACAAATAATTGCCCAAACGGCGGGGTTATGTCCGAGAATATGCATTTTCATCTTATGCTTCCGACTAGCAAAATTAGTACCATCAAAGTAAGGACCTCTACGATGATAATTTCCCTCACTAGATGCCATACTCTCCTAGGTTGTGAAACCAAGGCTATGACCACCAAAAGCTATGGAAATCAAAGCAAATGGAGACCAAAGCTCTGATACCACTTGTAGGACCTTGAAGTATGTCTAGAGGGGGGGGGGATTAGACTACTTGACCAATTAAAAACTTAGCCTTTTCCCAATTTTAGAGTTTGGCAGATTTTAGCTATCTTAGGACAAGTCAAGCAATCATCACACAATTCAAGCAAGCATGCAAAGAGTATATAGGCAGCAGAAATTAAAGCATGCAACTTGCAAGAAAGTAAAGGGAAGGGTTTGGAGGATTCAAACGCAATTGGAGACACGGATGTTTTTGGCGTGGTTCCGATAGGTGGTGCTATCGTACATCCACGTTGATGGAGACTTCAACCCACGAAGGGTAACTGTTGCGCGAGTCCACGGAGGGCTCCACCCACGAAGGGTCCACGAAGAAGCAACCTTGCCTATCCCACCATGGCCGTCGCCCACGAAGGACTTGCCTCAGTAGCGGTAGATCTTCACGAAGTAGGCGATCTCCTTGCCCTTACAAACTCCTTGGTTCAACTCCACAATCTTGTCGGAGGCTCCCAAGTGACAGCTAGCCAATCTAGGAGACACCACTCTCCAAGAAGTAACAAATGGTGCGTTGATGATGAACTCCTTGCTCTTGTGCTTCAAATGATAGTCTCCCCAACACTCAACTCTCTCTCATAGGTTTTGGATCTGGTGGAAAGAAGATTTGAGTGGAAAGCAACTTGGGGAAGGCTAGAGATCAAGATTCATATGGTAGGAATGGAATATCTTGGCCTCAACACATGAGTAGGTGGTTCTCTCTCAGAAATGGTAAGTTGGAAGTGTAGGTTTGTTCTAATGGCTCTCTCCACGAACGAAGAGGAGGTGGAGGGGTATATATAGCCTCCACACAAAATCTAACCGTTACACACAATTTACCAAACTTGGTGGGACCGAATCAACAAACTCAGTCGGACCGATTCAGTAAACCTAGTGACCGTTAGGATTTTCGGTGGGACCGAAATGCAACTCGATAAAACCAATATGGTTAGGGTTAGGGCATAACGTAATCTCGGTAAGACCGATTACACAAACTCGGTGAGACTGATTTTGGTAATAAGCTGACCAGAGAGTTGGTCAGGTAAACTCAGTGGGACCGATTTGCTCTTTTCGGTGAGATCGAAATGTTACAAGAGGGAAACAGAGAGTTTACATTGCAATCTCGGTGGGACCGATCGCTCACTTCAGTTAGACCGAAATGTTACAAAGGGAAATAGAGAGATTACAATCCCATCTCGGTGAGACCGAGATCCCTATCGGTAGGACCGATTTGCCTAGGGTTTGTGGCAGTGGCTATGACATTAGAACTCGGTGGCGCCGGATAGGAAGAATCGGTGTGACCGATTTTGGCTTTAAGTTTAGGTCATATGTGGATGTGGGAAAGTAGTTGAGGGTTTTTGGAGCATATCACCAAGCACATGAAGCAAGAGGCTCATTAAGCAACACCTCATCCCTCCTTGATAGTATTGGCTTTTCCTATAGACTCAATGTGATCTTGGATCACTAAAATGTAAAATGAAGAGTCTTGAGCTTTTGAGCTTGAGCCAATCCTTTGTCATTAGTATTTTGAGGGATCCACTTTCATCATCCATGCCATGCCATTCATTGAGCTTACCTGAAATAATAGTCTTGGAACAGCATTAGCTCAATGAGCTATATGTTGTTATGAATTACCAAAACCACCTAGGGATAGTTGCACTTTCAAGTATGTGCCGTACTCTTTAGGGAGTTCGGCTTCAGTCCATTCGGCGAGAAAGTCGGCCAAGACTTGCAACTTGATAGCTCGCCGTGGCTTGTAGGTTATGTCGAACGGGAGGAGCTCGATGGCCCATTTAGCAATCCGGCCTGTTGTGTCGCACTTGTTTATAATGTCGTTAAGAGGTACTTCCGAGGCTACTGTTATTGAACACTCTTGAAAGTAGTGTCGCAGCTTCTGGGATGCCATAAACACCGCGTATGCTATCTTTTGATAGTGCGGGTATCGTGACTTGCATGGAGTGAGGAAAGTGGACACGTAGTAAACAAGTTTTTGAAGGGGAAATTTGTGTCCGTCCGTTTCTCGTTCGACGACGAGCACTGCGCTTACAACTTGATGAGTTGCCGCAATGTATAATAACATTGGTTCGCCAGTGTTAGGCGCGGCCAGGACCGGGTTTGTTGCCAATATGGCTTTTATTTTCTCGAGTCCGGCCATGGCGGCATCCGTCCACTCGAAGTG
This sequence comes from Triticum aestivum, assembly GCF_018294505.1. Lineage (NCBI taxonomy): Eukaryota > Viridiplantae > Streptophyta > Magnoliopsida > Poales > Poaceae > Triticum > Triticum aestivum. Next base: position 577,834,210 of record NC_057804.1, read on the forward strand.
TTCGGTGCACCGGAGGAGGCGATAAAGGGGTAATGCCTTTTCTCCCAAACGGGAGATAAAGCGGCTTAGAGCCGCAACACATCCCGTCAATTTTTGTATTTGTTTGAGGTCTCTTGGAGTATCCAATTGTGACAGAGCTCTGATCTTGGCTGGGTTTGCTTCAATTCCTCTACCGGATACAATGAAGCCCAAGAGCTTTCCGACTGGTACGCCGAAAATGCATTTTCCCGGGTTAAGCTTAATGTCATATGTTTGGAGGTTATCGAATGTGAGCCTCAAATCGTCTACTAAAGTTTCGACATGCTTGGTTTTGACGACCACGTCATCTACGTATGCCTCCACTATTTTGCCGATCTGGTTTGCCAGACATGTCTGAATCATGCGCTGATATGTTGCGCCGGCGTTTTTGAGCCCGAAGGGCATTGTGTTGAAGCAGAATGGGCCGTATGGGGTGATGAAAGCCGTTGCGGCTTGGTCGGGCTCTGCCATCTTAATTTGATGGTAGCCGGAGTATGCGTCAAGGAAACACAATGAATCGTATCCTGCGGTAGCGTCGATAATTTGATCGATGCGGGGGAGGGGGAAGGGATCCTTTGGGCAAGCCTTGTTGAGGTCCTTGAAATCTATGCATAGGTGCCAGGATTTGTCCTTCTTTGGTACCATCACCAGGTTCGCTAGCCAGTCCAGATGTTTTATGTCTCTGATGAATCCGGCCTCCAGTAGTTTGGCTAGCTCTTCTCCCATGGCTTGTCTCTTTGGTTTGGAGAATTGCCGAAGAGCCTGTTTAACAGGCTTGAATCCTTTTAGGATGTTCAGGCTATGTTCGGCCAGCCTGCGTGGGATTCCTGGCATGTCTGAAGGGTGTCAAGCAAAAATGTCCCAATTTTCGCGTAGGAATTCTCGTAGTGCGGCGTCTACATAGGGGTTTAATTGCGCCCCGATGGAGGCCGTTTTTGTAGGGTCCGTTGGGTGGACCTGGAATTTGACTATTTCGTCCGCTGGTTTAAAGGAGGTGGACTTGGATCTTTTATCAAGTATCACATCGTCCCTGTTCATCGTGGAGCGCATCACAGTTAGTTCTTCGGCCGCTAGGGCTTCGGAAAGTGCCTCAAGGGCCAGTGCGGCTGTTTTGTTTTCGGCGCGGAGTGCTATGTCCGGGTCACTAGCAAGAGTGATGATCCCGTTGGGTCCGGGCATTTTGAGCTTCATGTACCCGTAATGGGGTATAGCTTGAAAAATTGTGAACACCTCTCGCCCTAATAGAGCGTGGTATCCGCTGCTGAACGGGGCCACTTGAAACGTGACCTCCTCGGATCTGTAATTATCCGGCATGCCGAACACCACGTCCAGTGTGATTTTTCTTGTACAACACGCTTCTCGATTGGGGATTATTCCTCTAAAGGTTGTGTTGCTTTGCTCAATGCGGCTCCAGTCTATTTCCATTTTTCTAAGTGTTTCCTCATAAATGAGGTTCAATCCGCTGCCACCGTCCATGAGTACCTTGGTAAGTCGAAAGCCGTCCACTATTGGACAGAGGACCAATGCGGCTGGTGCTCGGGCTGTTCGGAATTTAGGTTCGTCACTGGCATTAAAGGTAATAGCCGTGTCACTCCATGGGTTTATTATTGCTACTTGGTAGACTTCAGCAAGGTTGCGGAGTGTCTGTTTCCGCATATTGTTTGATGCGAAGGTCTCGAAGACCGTTAATACCGTACTAGTATCCCTGGGGTGGTGCTCTATGAATTCTGGAGTTAGAAGCTCCTCACCACTTCTGGCCACCTGTCGGAGTATCCAACATGCTCTAAGGCTATGAGTTGGTGTGACGCCCTCTGTACTATGAATTTTACAGGGTCCATTGAGCCATCCCTCCAGTACGGTTCCATGCCCTGCAGAGGGTTTTTGCTTTTTGGTGTTTAACCCAGGTGCCTGGCGATGACGCACCGTTTTATTTCGGACTGGGGTTGTATTCAGGGCCGGATTGTCCCAAAATTTTGTTTCGTTTTTCCATGCGCTTTCCATCGCATAGTACTTTCGTACTATGGATGCCAAGTCGGCGAAGCATGTAATTTCTCGGCGACTTATGGCGTTGAGGATCCCCTTGTCCGTGCAATTATTGCAGAAGGATGAAATTGCATCCTCCTCGCGGCAGTCCTTTATTCTGTTCATGATCAGGAGGAATCTGGCCCAGTAATGGTGTACTGTTTCTGCGGGCTCTTGCCGAATTTGGGATAAATCCCTTATATTTGGGTGGGCGGGTGGAATTAAATCCAAAACCTCGCCCCATTTGAGGCTCAAGGGCCAAGGAGTTTCCGGACTCGGAAGCTTGTGTTCTTGGATATCGTCCAATGAATCTAGCCCGCTGCCTGACTTTAGGTTCGGGGCTTGAATGATGTCCTGCCCTCCGCGGGTATCCGTCTTGGAGGGATCGGGAATCTAGACATAACTAGTCTTCAAGATAGATGAAGGCTTGCCGCATTGTTCCTCCACCACCGCAACGTGGTGGGTGACCTGGGGAGAGTTAATCTCTCTCAGATCGGGTTTAAGCCCAATCTGATCATAGTCTGTAGTGACTCCCAGGGCGGCAATGCGATCCAAGAGCTTGTTTAAGGAAGAGAGTTCCATCGGATCTAGCTGCTCGGCGAGTTCTGAGTTGACGTGAAGATTGTTTTCGATGACCCGAGAAGTCATCGTCGGTGCGGAGGCTGAACAGGCGGTTATAAGGAATCCGCCTAGCCGGAGAGTTTGGCCGACAGCCAAAGCTCCTTTAGCAATAGTGCCGTCTTTAAAGACGGGATGAGGCATCCTTCCTGATGGCGACGGCACCGCGAAACTCTCAATGAAAGCACCAATGTCGGTGTCAAAATCGGCGGATCTCGGGTAGGGGGTCCCGAACTGTGCGTCTAGGCGGATGGTAACAGGAGACAAGGGACACAATGTTTTTACCCAGGTTCGGGCCTTCTTGATGGAGGTAAAACCCTACTCCTGCTTGATTAATATTGATGATATGGGTAGTACAAGAGTAGATCTACCACGAGATCAAAGAGGCTAAACCCTAGAAGCTAGCCTATGGTATGATTGTTGTTCGTCCTATGGACTAAAACCCTCCGGTTTATATAGACACTGGAGAGGGCTAGGGTTACACAGAGTCGGTTACAATGGGAGGAGATCTACATATCCGTATCGCCAAGCTTGCCTTCCACGCCAAGGAATGTCCCATCCGGACACGGGACGAAGTCTTCAATCTTGTATCTTCATAGTCCAGGAGTCATAGTCCGGCCATCCGGACACCCCCTAATCCGGGACTCCCTCACCTCCATATGGTGATACTCCCTCTGTTCCCAAATACTCCCTCCGTTCCAAATTACTCGTCACTCGAATGGTTGTATCTAGAACTAAAATACATCTAGATACATCCATACATGCGACAAGTAATTCAGAATGGAGGGAGTAGTATGGAGTAAAAGCCTCCCTCTGTTCCCAAATACGGAGTATTTGTCTTTCTACAGATTTCAACAAGTGACTAGGTACAGAGCAAAATGAGTGAAGTGAGCATAGAGGCATAGGGATACTGTAGAAAGGAAGTCCTCGCGATCCATTATTCCCCATCTCGGTCAGAGAGAACTATTCAACTAGTCTTCGCAGTGAAGTGACAATACACGCAGCAGCAGATGGGACACGTAAATAATAAGCTGAACCAGCGTGTTGGTGTTACTAAATCAGCCTTACCCAGTACTGCCATCATGTTTGCCAGTAGAGCACGCTTCCGCAAATACGCCTACGCACCTCTGTCCTCCATTTACTGACATATGGGCCCTCTTGTGGTAGACCCACATGTCATCGGTGTAACCATTTACACTCCAAAGGACGGTGCCTATATCCTGGTAGTAGTACTAGTAGAATTGAGATTTAATGCACTTTCTTCCCCGTCTTCCACTCTTGTTCCTCCTCTCTTCTTCTTCATCCTCTCTTCCCCATCGTCGGCCGCACACCATTTACCCCCACTCACTGCTCGCCCGCCTGCGCCATCTTCCTTGGTAGCTCGCGCGTACCATATCCCCCCACTCACTGCTCGGCCACACGAGGAGAAGCTTCTTCGCTCGCCCGCCCGAATCCACTTCCCGCTGGCTCGCAGGCACCGAAAACCCCAATGGCAGAACCGACTGACACGCAGAGCCACGATTGGAATTCCCTCCCCGATGTTCTCTTGGAGCAGATCTGTAGTCGTATGGACCTACTCAGCACCGTTCGTCTGGCTGCATGCTCGGTGTCTTTGTATCGTCTACTCATCTGCAACCGGCCGGCTCTTTTCAAGACACCCTGCTTGCTGATGCCCGATCCTTGTAGGTGGCCCAGACACCGACTTGACGATCCTACGGTGGTTGCCATGGTGCTCCTCGACATGCTACCACTACCCGTCCACCTGTCCTTCATGCACGGCCACTACTAGGCGGGCATGAAGGCCAACTGGATCGTCCTCATCCACCACACCGATAGTCCGTGGCGTCTCGTGGATATCTACACCCAGCGAGAGATCACCCTTCCATCGTTGGATACCGCCGAATCAAGCCTCGCGGCCCGCTGGACACTCCTGCCTACTACGCACGAGACGCGTCAAGCTTTTGGCTCGACCTCTATTTGCAGAAAGTTGTAATCTGCGAAGTGCCCACACCATCAGAAGACTACATGGATTACAAGCTCATTGCCTTGTTAAACATGGGATTAGTCTATCTGGAATCCGGTCGCCATACATGGTTATGGCTCATCATCAATCTTGTTGAGGCAACATTTCTCTCTGATGCTATAGTGCATGATGGCATCGTTTACGCGGTCGACGCACATATTGGCTGCCTATACTGGTGGAATCTATCATCGTGTAATTGTTCTATCTCATCTCATCTTTACCTTATGAATATGACTCAATGTTCATTTGTTACAAATTTAGAATGCATAGCATGTCTATAACCACATCATTGCTATGTGTTCCTCTCATTTCCTAGATTTTTATGACCACACATGTTATTGTTAGAGTTGGTATGAGAACAATTGGCATCTAATGATTGTTAGAATACATATTATGAGCATAACATCATGATTGCTATATGTTACTCTCGTTTACAAGATTTTTATAACAACGCATGTTATTGCTTAGAGTTGATATGAGAACAGTAGTAGTAAGTGCTATGGTAGAATATGAGTAGGCGCTGTCATAGCTGTTTTCCTCTCATTGTTACATGATGTTTGAACCATGACATATTGCTAGAATATGAAAGCCGTTAGCTTATTTTTTTAACTTGGGGTATGATTATGACCACGGCATTGCAATTCTCTGTCTATGACATGTGTCACAGTTATAATAATCTTAATTCCACACATACTCTGAACATGATTGTTTATTTTTGTCTTTTTGGTCTCCAATTTGAATTGTTGCAGCAGATGCAAATGCGCTGGCCTTCATGATTCCAGGACCTCGAATCATACCAGCCGATGGGTGGTGGTTTATCGCTCGTTCAGCTGACGGCGGTCATTTGATGCTCATTCGCACGTACTAAATTGACCAAACCATTACATCAAACCACATGCAGTACAATGCATGGGGTGTTCGTGACATTGATGGCTATGGCTGCTTCGTGTTCGAGAAATATCCCAGCTTCGTTGGGCCAGGCGTATTCAACTGGAGGTGGGTTTACAGCCTCAGCAACCACTCCTTGTTCCTCGGGCTCAATTATCCGATCATCCAACCAATCATCGATCATATCACCGGCGATGATTATTGTGCTATGCAACTTCCATTCGCGAGGGGGGGCTGTGTTTACACATCATACCATGGGTTTCATGAATCACCATATCCAGAGATTCATCGACACAGCTTGTTGCCAGGTAATCTTCAGTGTGTGAAAGGCATCAAGCTTCCATGCGATGGATGGCTTTTGCAAACCCGACATGCACCGATGTGGTTCATGCCAACAACAAATATGCACAACTTGATTCGTGCTGATATCTAGACCGAGCCATGTATTCTGCTGCTGTAGCACGACCCTCTTTTGTTGGATATTATGTACTGTTGTTAGTTTGAAGCACTCCTCTGGTTTGAAGGATAGATACCTTCCTGGGATCAAGTGCATCCTAACTCACCTGCGTAGGATGTATTGATAATGATGATGGAGATGCTGTGCAGAAGCCATATATATACATATCAGTTAGGCTTCAAGTGCGTACTTGTTAGTTAAACCTATGTATAAATTGTGACACTAAATACGACTAGTAAGTAGTACAGTAGCAGTACTAGTATACGTCGGTCAAATTATTCATCATGTCCACACATTGAATTGACGTGACAACACGCTGTGCGTGAAGTGACACAAGAATCCCAGCGCCGTGTTCGGGTATTCTGGACTTCAGATTTGGAGTACCCCTTATCTGTCGAAATCTTTCATCATTCACTTAAAACAGTCGATTGATCATACATTGAGTACCATATAACTAGAATTACCGATGCAAGTTGAAGAAGGATTGGCCGGTGTTGCCGGCTGGCGTCAAGTTCGATCCCACGGATCAGGAGATGATCGAGCACCTTGAGGCCAAAGTGAGTGCTGACAGCGCGAGATTTCAGTCTCTCATCGATTTGTTCATACCAACCATCGACAGCGAGCACAACATATGCTACACCCAACCTAAGAAACTTCCAGGTAAGACACCGATTGGCCGTCTACTTGCACAAACATATTCCTTTGTTTATAGCTCTATTTTTCTTTTTATATGCAGACCTGGTGAAGCAATTACAATTTGACAGTTAATAAAAAGTGAAACAAGTGACTGCAACATGCCAAAGATGTTATGAAAATGCCAACTAGGTACACTAAAACCTGTATTCCACAATACTGCAGGTATCACACGGAGTGGCCTAAGGAAGCATTTCTTCCAGCACAATTCCAGGGCGTTCAAAAGGGGCACGTGGACGCGTCGCAAGATACAGTCGGAGTGCGGCATGCACGCGATGTGGCACAAGACCGACAATACCTTGCCGGTGATGGTCAACGGCCGGCAGACGGGCAACAAAAAAGGTTCTGGTGCTGCACACCAACAAGAACTTCGACCAGCAGAGGACCAACTGGGTGATGCACCAGTACCACCTCGGGGAACTGGAGCAAGAGAAGGAGCGGGAACTGGTCCTCTGCAAGATTTTCTACCAGACGAACACTAGGGCCAGGAGTAAAAAGATTATAAGTTAGTTAGGTATTGGTAGTTGTACTACCTTGTCGTCCACAAGTTGGTATTGTTGTTAACGATCTTTTGGTATGAACTTGCATTTGCTTCCAACCATCATGCCGAGGGTCAGCATGGATATAAAGCTGAATCATTTGTTTCGAAATGAATTTTCTGGCACCTGATTTTTATTTGATGGGTAGCATAAGCACCCACCGTTCAAATTCCTAGTTCTCCAATTTTTTCGAAACAAGTGCATGCACTTATTGTCACGATAAAAAAACAATATCCATGCTGCATCCCAGTTATCAGACTGTACATGCAGAATTCTCTTGTTTATTGAGCACGTATATTGTTTTTTCAGGTCGAGCAAGTTTCAACTGGGCTGCAAACTGCCCAGGGTTGGTTTTTTTAACAGGCCCAGCCCATGACGACAACGGGGCACAAAGATCCAGCAGGTATCTACTAGCCTCTGGCCCGCCAGCGTTAGTTATATTTTGTCTTACAACATCCACAGGCAATTGTTTTACTGAATCAAACACACATCCCAGTTCTATTTTCCTTTTGAAACACATGTCCTACATCCGTTTTCTAATCTCTACCCATAGTTTTACTAGTTCATATACACGTATCATTATATTGAAAACACATGAAATTCCCTTTTCATATTTACATCCTTATTTTTGTTGTTTTTTCCTACCCAGCGCTAATTTTTTTACCACTGGTTTTCCCTTAAACCAACTCAATTGTCCCATGTCTTATTTGCTTACAAAAACAAAACAATTTTTTTGGCAAATCAATAAGTTCTTAAAAAATATTTATCATTTCGGGATTACAACAGTTCGGACTCCACCGAAATATGCAAAATAAGGTTGAACTTTTTGACCATGGTCCTGGGCAGAAAATGGGCTGTAATAAATTACTTAAGAATTAACAAATGGGCTGCAAATTATAAAAAATAGCAAATGGGCTTTATGTTGTCTGCCACAGATTTGGAGGCTGACTTGTGGGCCTACTAAGTTCATGCATACACAAGGTTTCTCAAAAAAGAAACTTAGTCAACAATCGACTCTACCAGCATCAGACCGTTAGATGTCAATCTAACGGCAATCGTGCTTCTTCACTCTCTGATCTTCCTGCCCCAGCCGTCCAAACCAGCGGCGTCGGAACCGCATGCTCTCGCCTCCCGTGGCCGGCAGTGCTGCCGGGCAGGCCTCACGGCTCCATCATACTCTCATGCCTGGCCTGTCTATCCCTCTACTCACCCACACCTCCTGTTATTTTTCGACGACGGCAGGGAAACCAGTCAACCCTCGTACTCTCCACTGCGTGGGCAGCCACTGACGTGTCTTCCCCGGCTCCGTGTCATTCCCTTCGTAGGCCTCGCCGTCGTCCACCGCCCTGGTGCTCTCGGCACGGCGTGGTCAACGATGTCCATCCAACGGCCGTAGTGCTTCTTCAACCTCTGGTCTTCTTGCCCCACTTGCCCAAAGCAGCGCCGGTCATGTCGCATGCTCCTGCCTCCCGTGGCCGGCTGTGCTGCCGCGGAGGCCTCATCGTCCCCATACTACTCCCATCACTGGCCAGGCAATCCCTCCACTCACCCACTCCCCCTGTTATTCTGTGGCGACGGCAGCCTCACACCGCAGCCGAACCAGTGAACCCTTGTACTCCTCTCCGCGTGGGCATCCACTGCCGCGTCTTCCCCGGCTCCACGTCGTCCCCTTCCTAGGCCTCGCCGTTGTCCACCGCCGTGGTGCTCTCAGCGCGACGTGGTCAATGTGGTCAATGACCGACTTCCATCGGAAGAGTACTGTACATGGAGAGGCTGACAGCTGGGTCCACTGCAGCCGCAAGGAAGTGCCTCCCTATTACGCGCAAAATAATTATTCCTCCACCTGATAGCAAGGACCCACTGGACGGGCCACCAGTATTTCGCGGAAAAAACATTCCCCCCTGACTGCTGGGACCCACCGGACGGGCCACCGTATTTCATGAAAAAAACGTTTGCCCCTGACTGCTGGGACCCACCAGACGGACCATCGTATTTCGCGAAAAAACGTTCCCCCCACTGTCAGCTCGGACACACCGGAAGTGCCTCCTTATTATGCACAGAAAAATGAATACTCCCCCTGCTGGCTGGGACCCACCATGGTGGGAGGCTGACTTGTGGGCATACTAAGTTGACGGGGACGGAGGGCTTTGTCAACTTAGTCAATATGAACGATTCTAGCTCCAGTGACCATACGATATCCATCCAACGGCCGTCATGCTTCTTCAATCTCTACTCTTCCTGCTCCAGCCGCTCAAACAAGCGCCGGCAGGACTGCCTACTCCCTCCTCCCCGGGACCTATTGTGCTGCCGCGCAGCCCTCACGCCCCATCGTACTCCCATCACTGGTGTAGCTATCCCTGTACTCACCCACACCTACTGTTATTCTCCGGCGACGGCGGACGAACCAATAAACCCCCTCGTACAATTGTACTCCCTTCCGCGTGGGAAACAACTACCGAGTCTTCCCTGCCTCTGTGTCATTCCCTTCCTAGGCCTCACCGCCGTCCACTGCCCTGGTGTTCTCGTGCGGCCTGGTCAACGTGGTCAACAACCGACATGCATCTGAAGTGAACTGCACGTGGAGAGGCTGACAGCTGGGTCCACGGCCACACACAAGGAAATGCCTCCTTATTACGTGCCAAATAATGATTCCTCCACCTGACATCGGGCACCCACCGGATGGGCCTCTGAATTTCACGAAAAAAAATTACCGCCGCTGACAGCTCGGACCTACCAGCTATATCTTCGCACGCAAGGAAGTGCCTCCTTATCACACACAAAAAAATGAATACTCCCCCTGTTAGCTAGGACCCAATATAGTTGCAGGTTCACTTGTGGGCCTACTAAGTTGACGGGGATGGAGGGCTTTGTCAACTTAGTCCATATGCACGATTCTAGCTCCATTGACTGTACAATGTCCATCCAACGGCTGTATTGCTTCTTCAACCTCTGGTCTTCTTGCTCCAGCCACCCAAACCAACGCCGGTCGTGCCTCGTGCTCCTGCCTCCCATGGCCGTCTGCGATGCGGCGGAGGCATCACCGCCCCCTACTACTCCCACCGCTGGCGAGGCCATCCCTCTACTCACCCACACCCCCTGTTATTCTGCGGCGACGGCATCCTCACACCACAGCGAACCAGTGAACCCTCATACTCCTCTACGCGTGGGCATCCACTGCCGCGTCTTCCCCGGCTCCACGTCATCCCCTTCCTAGGCCTCGCCGTTGTCCACCGCCCTGGTGCTCTCGGCGCGGCGTGGTCAACGTGGTCAAGGAACGGCTTCCATCAGACATGGACTATACATGGAGAGGCTGACAGCTGGGTCCACGGCCGCAGCAAGGAAGTGCCTCCTTATTACGTGCAAAATAATTATTCCTCCACCTGACAGCGGGGACCCACCAGACGGGCCACCGTATTTAGCGAAAAAACATTCCCCCCTAACTGCTGGGACCCACCAGCTACATCTTCGCACGCAAGGAAGTGTCTCTGAAAAAAAAACGATTCGCCCCCCTGACTGTTGGGACCCACCAGCTACATCTTCGCACGCAAGGAAGTGCCTAACAGTCGGGACCCACCTGGTCGAAGCGTACGTAGCGTTGTCATTTTGGTCGTGAACGTGTACGTACATATATACTGGTGGATGTAGAGGCGCGCACGTGTCGTAGTAGAGGCGCACACGTAGCATGTACACGTATGTACAGCGGCGAGGGTGCAAGAAAGAAAATACGGCCACATACGTACACACGGGCAGGGTCTCGAACGCCTGCTCGCGCATACGTACATGGCTGGGTCGGAACAGAGAAACAGCATCGTCGTCGTGTTCATGGGGAGCCAACCGACTGGGTCGGAACGGAATGCGTGGTCATGTTCATCGGGAGGGCTTGGACGAAACAGGCGATGGAAACAAGGCCTGGCGTACCGCACAACAGAGGAAACAGACCTCCTACGTTCGAAACGGGGTCCTATTGATCGGGAGGGGTGTGGCGTACCGCAAAACGGAGGAACGGACATCCTACGGCCGAAACGGGGGTCCTGTTGATTGGGAGGGGTGTGGCGTACCGCAAAATGGAGGAAACGGACCTCCTATGATCGAAACGGGGGTCCTGTTGATCGGGAGGGATGTGGCGTACCGCAAAACTGATGAAACAGACTTGTGTTGGAGCGCTACAGTCGAAACGGGGGTCCTGTTCATCGGGAGGGGTGTGGCGTAACGCAAAACGGGACTCCATGGGATACTGTTCATCTCCATCGTCGACCTCCTCCAGCCTCCACGGGCTATCGTCGACCTCCTCCAGCCTCCACGGGCTCCTGTTCATCCAGCCTCCACCGCCACTCCACCGGCTACTGTTCAACCACCCCTCCACGGGCACTCCTCCATCGTCAACTATTCATCCAGCCCTCCACACCACGGGGTCCTGTTCAACCACCCCTCCATGGGCACCCCTCCACCGTCTACTGTTCATCCAACCTTCCACACCATGGGGTCCTGTTCAACCACCCCTCCACGGCCACCCCTCCACTGTCTATTGTTCATCCAGCCCTCAACACCATGGGGTCCTGTTCATCCAGAGGCAACGCCTCCACTCAGTGTTCATCCACCCCCCCCACAACGCTCACTGTTCATCCAATCGGTCAGCTTCAGTTAGCAGCAGTAGCGAAGGAATCGCTCCATCGGGTTCAGTTAACAGCCATCGATCGAGCGCTCGGGTTCAGTAACGCGTAGCCTGCAATGCAATTGCTCGGGTTCAGTTAGAGCCCAATGCCTCGCTCGGGTTCAGTTAGAGCCAACGCCTCACACACACGCGCGTACATGTATGAGAGAAACGCGCATCGCTCGGCCCCCGACCTCCCACCGTAACTGGCAACTCCCCGAAATTTTCCTCCCCCTCACTTCTACCACGGTTTTTTCCGTCATGGACGGCCCAAAGAATGTCATGCAGCTGTGTCTCAGGCCCGTCTAGGACGAAAAGCCCATTTTCTGTCATGATTTTTTGTCATAGAAGTAGGAGCCCACCACATCTATGATGATACCGGGTTTTGTCACAATTATCGTCATAGAAGTTTCATATGTATGATAGAAAAAAAATTCGTTCGGCCCAAAATGTCACGGATGTGTCTTTTTTTTTGTAGTGACAGGGGCTGGTATGGGCGGCCGCCTCAGGTGGCTAGAAAGTGTGCACCTAGTTTGAGTCGTCCAGGTTGGCCCAGGCTAGTTTTGTTCATCCCAACGCATGAGCAAGCAATGTAAAAAATGAAGAAAAATGTTTCAATTTGGATGGGCCAATAACATAAGTGCAAGGCAGGCCCTATAGCAGGCTTGCAGCCCCAATGGGCGCCTCCCATATCGATCGACAGCAGGAAAAATCCCAATTCATTCGCTCCAGCCTCCAGTCTGGTTTGCTCCTAACCTAGCTGCCACTGGACAGACCGATACAGCACTTCCTCGCACCCTCATTGGAGGGAGGTCATCGGGCTTCAAGCGAACAGAAGGACAAGAAGATGAAGATCCAACCTGGGTGTAGCCTGCGTGGGAGGTAGCGGCGGCAGCATGGGCATGGCATCGAGCTTGCGCAAATGGACAGTCGCAGCTTGCAAGAGTAGCATGCGCAACGAGCAGGTACATCACATCCCTAATTATATCTAATTCAGCTCTTCAATTTCTGGCCAATAGTTAAACCTGACGGTGTTGTAAAACTTCTTGTATGTAGAGAATCTATGAGAAAATGAAACCAATTTCTACTTATTTTATAACTCCCCCAATCAATACTGAACTGACTGAATCTGATGTATCTAATCAAGTTTCCGATGCAAACATACAAGCTCATGTTGTTCTTGAGCCTGAAGTGTCTAATGAATAGACTACTAATGAAGGATTTGATGCAAACATTTTACATGCTCCTGGTGATGAACATATAGTGTCTAATGAGGGATCTAATGCAAGCATTTTGCAAGCTCATTGAAGGATTTAGTGTCTAATGATGATCTGCTATGTTGAGAGAGACAGAGATTTGCAGGCATTGATGACAAGCAAATTATAGTGCATTTTCATAGCTTGAGGAAACATCGAGGCCATCTACCAGAAAGTCCCCTTATCATGACACCATAGCATAAATACTTTTCTAATCTGTTGTTTGAAACTATTGGCATACTTGTGCAGGATAGATATATTGATTTGCAGTTTGCGCACTGGTTATAGGTGCAATTACACATCGATATTTTCAGCCAGAGAACGAATAATTCAAGCAGGTACAGACCATGTTTGTAGTCCTTGTACACCATGTTGCATTTTGTGTTTTTTGGTGATTGCATCATTTAGTGTTTATAATCCGAACTACTTCGGATCATTAGCTGGTTTTCAAAGTGCATGTAGATGCACATTTCTCAAGTTATGTTGATTTTCGGAGTGCAAGTGCCTTCGTATTTTTTAAGTTAAATGTTCGCCCCTGGTAACTTGAATTCGTGGATCTGCCACTGCACACAAATCATACACGAATGCCAGTACAAATTAAATGAAATGCAGGGACTTACGCTAGCTCGTTGTACAGGCTCACTTCAGCTCTGCTTGCGCTTGGGATGTTCCATGTACAAGTCCATGTTACCACTTGCTTGGATGTGCAGGCCTTGTGCTCCTTGCATCCCCCTCTGCATTTCTGACATGGCGAATGGTTGATCAAATAAGAGGAATCGACCTTGATGTTGATGTTGTACCGGAGTACAGATACTTACAAGGTTATACGGGTGTGCAGGATGTGTACCAGATCCCGTAGCGCCGTCATGCTTCGCTAAAAAATGGATTTGCTTGTTTCAGATGATATCTCCAGAAGAAATAAGAGTTAAAGTCAGAGTTGCATAGGCGTGTAAGCTAAGAGAGCAGTGAAAGGATATCCAAACATCATCAAAATAGTGCACAAGGAAGTGATGTGTGGATACCTAGTTCGGGCCGGCGTTTGGGCATGCTCGCCTAGCTAGAGTGCGGGTCACTTCAGAGCCGTTGAGGGTGATGCACTGGCGTTGGCTGGCCGCGCATGGATGCAGATCTTGAGTGGCAGTGGAGCGCTACGATGCGGTGGACGAGACCATTGGTGAAGCACCAACGGCCTCAGGGGGCAGAGGTGCGACGATGTGCTCGGTGAAGTAGCCCCGGTGAGCTAGGAGACGGCGTCGGTGAAGCGCACCTGATGTGGTGGAACTTGGTGTCTGTGAGGCATGTTAGTTGCGGCGGCCGACGTTGTCGGTGGACCACCCGGTGCGGTGGACGAGGGCGTAGATGAGGTAGCTCCGGTGCGGTGGTGAAGCGTGATCGTCGTCTTCGTCGTTGTCATCTGGCACAGAGGTGGGGAAAGAGACGAGACGAGGGGCGATTCAAACTTTGCTTGGGTTGGCGGCGAATTAGGGATTTGAGCAATCTGGGCGCGAAAGGGGACAGTGGAGAAGAGAGATTTTGCAGGGCTGGAATTGGGGCCGCCAGATAATTCAATCCGAAACGTGGAAGCGCGAACTTATTTTGTCG